>NW_015090776.1:715561-729217 GCF_001431845.1 Calidris pugnax | reverse complement strand
CGCCCGCCGATTGGCTCGCCCGCTGCCATAGCAACCGAGGGGGGCGGCGGGGCGTCGTCATGGCAACCGAGGCGCCTTCCCGCCCGCCGGGGCCGGGCCTGGGCCTGAGCCTGGGCCTACAGCCGCGGCCTTAAGCGGCCTCTCCCGCTCCGGGCCCCCCGCAACGACACCTCGGTCTATCAGATTCCCCTCCGCGGAGCTCGGTCGGGGGGGAGGGAGGGTCGGCTTGCCGAGCGGCGGTGACCCACGGCGCTGTGAGGGAGCCGCCTGTCCGCCAGGGCCATGGCGGTGGAGCCAGCCTCCCTCTTTCCTGACAGAAGAGGTTTTCTCAGGAAGGATGCTAGTAGGCTTGGACTTCCCACATAAACCGGGCTGGCTGCCCGTTCCCTGCCAGCCCACACTGAAGGATTCCCAGGGTTTGGCTGCTCAGGTGTCCAGCCCCGGGGGGTGACCCCGAATGGCCCTCATCTCGGATTCCCTCCATTACCCAAACCCGCTGGCAGCACCAGCCCCGGCGCCGGGGAGGCAGCCAGCTCAGGGTGGCATCTGCACCGGGGATGAGGCCCACGGCCCCAGTGCGGACACCGCGGCTGGCAGGTCTCAGCATGGAGCTGGGACTCAAACACATTAGGTAGTAACTTTAGCACAGCAGTCTATCACGTCTAAATATTTACACTTTTTACACTATTTGCACCATGTGGTGCTGCCTCCTGTGCTGACCTGGTGACTCATTTTATGCTGAAACTTGTCTTTTAGGGCAGAATAAGTCCCACTGAGTTCGGTGGCCATTCGGCCATGTGGGCCAGCCTGGAGAAACGAGGTAGATGACAATTTGGGATCAGATGAGCACAAAAGAGGCTGGCTAATGCAAATTGTGTGATTTGAGCGCGTAAGTGACCCCAAGGACCAAATGAAAGATCGTGTTTCGAAAATAAATCCCTTGCATTTCTTGAAGTTGAAACTAGAACGTGTTTAGGGAAATGATTTTCAGGGCCCGGCGTGTTTGAACAGGAGCCTCCTCCCATGGCTGCAGGAGTGGGTTTCCCGGTTTCAGTGCAATCAGGGCTGGGCAGTGAGCCATGCCGCCAAACCTCCCATCGAATGCTGCCTCGGGCAGGCACCGCAGGAGGGCTCGGGGCTCAGCCTCCATCCCTGCGGGCTCTCAGCTGCAGAGCAGGAGCAAACCGGTTCAGCCCTGGGCAAACTGGGGCTGCTTCTGCCCGCCTGGAGCCTGTCCTGGGCTAAATCAAACAGGCTGAGTCTGCACAGCTGCCACAGGAGCTCCATGGGTTTGTGTCTCTTGTATCAACGCAGAAATTCAGCTCTTCTGAGCTGGACCTCTCAGGGCACATTGTACAGGAATCGTTCCAGACCCTTCAAATTGCCAGCGTGATCTGAAGACTCACCCTCTGGTTCACAGAATCACAGAATTGTCGGAGTTGGAAGGGACCTCTAGAGATCATCTAGACCAATTCCCCCACCAAAGCAGGGCTGCCCAGAGCACATCACTCAGGGCTGCATCCAGGCAGGTCTTGAAGATCTCCAGAGAAGGGGACTCCACACCCTCCCTGGGCAGCCTGTTCCAGGGCTCTGGCACCCTCATTGCAAAGAAGTTCTTCCTCATATTTTGAGTGGAACTTCCCATGTTCCAGCTTGTGCCTGTTGCCCCTCGTCCTGTCACTGGGAATCACTGAAAAGAGCCCAGCTCCATCCTCCCTCAAACCACCCTTTAGATACTTATGAGTATCCCTCAAATCACCCTCCCTCAAACCACCCTTTAGATAAGATCTCCCCTTCTCTTCTCCAGGCTAAAGACTCCCAACTCTCTCAGCCTTTCCTCATAAGGCAGATGCTCCAATCCCTCAATCATTTTTGTTGCCCTGCTCTGGACTCTCTCCAGTAGTTCCCAGTCTCTCTTGAACTGGAGAGCCCAGAACTGGACGCAGCGTTCAGGAGCACAGTGAGGGCACCCTGCATCTTGGAGGAGACCCGCAGGCAGTGCATACTACTGCACAGATACTTCAAGCCTGTCTCTACTCTTCACAAATTTTTCCATCCATTCCTTTTCCTTATGGAGGAATTGGATAACCTGAGTTTTGAAAGCAGGAGCACCTTAACCTGGTACTGTTTCCCCTTCCACCAGCCCCCAGCTTCCACCCCCTGTTTGCAGCCAGATCATTCTCCGGTCCCATGTTTGCAGCATGCCACAGCAGCAGAGCAGCGCTGTGAGAGCAGCTTACGTTGGATTAAGCAACAAAAGCCAAAACTTCACAGGCACTCAGGCTCTCTGTGAGCCTCCCCACCTCCCACAGAGCTGACTTGGGATTTCCCTGTCGGTTTTCTCCATCACTCTTCTCGCAGGGGCAGTTCCAGGGATTCCCCCTCCCTTCTTTAGCCTTGGCCAAACAAACTGTTGCTTTTCCACCTTTTTTGGATCTTTTTTTTTGCTGGAGAGGATCCCTGGCCAGAGGCTTCCTCTCAGGCAGAATGGTACTGTACAGCCTGACTATAAGGTAGTCCCCAAACTGCAAAGAGCACTCGGGCACTTTCATGCCCTCCTGGCAATAACGTGGTTAAAATAAAAATAACATTAACTTGCACTGTTATTGCTTAAAATAAAAGTCGATTCTTTATTTTCCAGTCCACTAGACCTCAGACAAAGTCACAGGAGCACAGGCTGTTGTTCTCTGCAACTGCGAGCGCACTTCTGAGCTCGACAGGTTGGATCTGTGCAAACAGGAGGTTCCAGGGCTGCCTTGCCCTGACCTCTGTGTTTGCACGAGGATAGAATGAGGGAAATTTGAAGGCAGAAGCTTGATTTGGGGCATTATGGCCAGGGAGGGGATGGTACGTTCTGGCTTTCTGCAGTATCTCTTAGGCCACCAAACACAAGTCTCATTCAGGAGGCCACAAAATACTCC
Organism: Calidris pugnax; assembly: GCF_001431845.1. Classification (NCBI taxonomy): domain Eukaryota; kingdom Metazoa; phylum Chordata; class Aves; order Charadriiformes; family Scolopacidae; genus Calidris; species Calidris pugnax. Next base: position 726,296 of record NW_015090776.1, on the reverse strand, counting down.
CTTGAAGCAGCATGCTCATGCCGCGTCAGGCAGATGCAAGGAGCAGGCAGTATTGGCTCATCAGACCTGGAGAAACGAGGTAGATGACAATTTGGGATCAGATGAGCACAAAAGAGGCTGGCTAATGCAAATTGTGTGATTTGAGCGCGTAAGTGACCCCAAGGACCAAATGAAAGATCGTGTTTCGAAAATAAATCCCTTGCATTTCTTGAAGTTGAAACTAGAACGTGTTTAGGGAAATGATTTTCAGGGCCCGGCGTGTTTGAACAGGAGCCTCCTCCCATGGCTGCAGGAGTGGGTTTCCCGGTTTCAGTGCAATCAGGGCTGGGCAGTGAGCCATGCCGCCAAACCTCCCATCGAATGCTGCCTCGGGCAGGCACCGCAGGAGGGCTCGGGGCTCAGCCTCCATCCCTGCGGGCTCTCAGCTGCAGAGCAGGAGCAAACCGGTTCAGCCCTGGGCAAACTGGGGCTGCTTCTGCCCGCCTGGAGCCTGTCCTGGGCTAAATCAAACAGGCTGAGTCTGCACAGCTGCCACAGGAGCTCCATGGGTTTGTGTCTCTTGTATCAACGCAGAAATTCAGCTCTTCTGAGCTGGACCTCTCAGGGCACATTGTACAGGAATCGTTCCAGACCCTTCAAATTGCCAGCGTGATCTGAAGACTCACCCTCTGGTTCACAGAATCACAGAATTGTCGGAGTTGGAAGGGACCTCTAGAGATCATCTAGACCAATTCCCCCACCAAAGCAGGGCTGCCCAGAGCACATCACTCAGGGCTGCATCCAGGCAGGTCTTGAAGATCTCCAGAGAAGGGGACTCCACACCCTCCCTGGGCAGCCTGTTCCAGGGCTCTGGCACCCTCATTGCAAAGAAGTTCTTCCTCATATTTTGAGTGGAACTTCCCATGTTCCAGCTTGTGCCTGTTGCCCCTCGTCCTGTCACTGGGAATCACTGAAAAGAGCCCAGCTCCATCCTCCCTCAAACCACCCTTTAGATACTTATGAGTATCCCTCAAATCACCCTCCCTCAAACCACCCTTTAGATAAGATCTCCCCTTCTCTTCTCCAGGCTAAAGACTCCCAACTCTCTCAGCCTTTCCTCATAAGGCAGATGCTCCAATCCCTCAATCATTTTTGTTGCCCTGCTCTGGACTCTCTCCAGTAGTTCCCAGTCTCTCTTGAACTGGAGAGCCCAGAACTGGACGCAGCGTTCAGGAGCACAGTGAGGGCACCCTGCATCTTGGAGGAGACCCGCAGGCAGTGCATACTACTGCACAGATACTTCAAGCCTGTCTCTACTCTTCACAAATTTTTCCATCCATTCCTTTTCCTTATGGAGGAATTGGATAACCTGAGTTTTGAAAGCAGGAGCACCTTAACCTGGTACTGTTTCCCCTTCCACCAGCCCCCAGCTTCCACCCCCTGTTTGCAGCCAGATCATTCTCCGGTCCCATGTTTGCAGCATGCCACAGCAGCAGAGCAGCGCTGTGAGAGCAGCTTACGTTGGATTAAGCAACAAAAGCCAAAACTTCACAGGCACTCAGGCTCTCTGTGAGCCTCCCCACCTCCCACAGAGCTGACTTGGGATTTCCCTGTCGGTTTTCTCCATCACTCTTCTCGCAGGGGCAGTTCCAGGGATTCCCCCTCCCTTCTTTAGCCTTGGCCAAACAAACTGTTGCTTTTCCACCTTTTTTGGATCTTTTTTTTTGCTGGAGAGGATCCCTGGCCAGAGGCTTCCTCTCAGGCAGAATGGTACTGTACAGCCTGACTATAAGGTAGTCCCCAAACTGCAAAGAGCACTCGGGCACTTTCATGCCCTCCTGGCAATAACGTGGTTAAAATAAAAATAACATTAACTTGCACTGTTATTGCTTAAAATAAAAGTCGATTCTTTATTTTCCAGTCCACTAGACCTCAGACAAAGTCACAGGAGCACAGGCTGTTGTTCTCTGCAACTGCGAGCGCACTTCTGAGCTCGACAGGTTGGATCTGTGCAAACAGGAGGTTCCAGGGCTGCCTTGCCCTGACCTCTGTGTTTGCACGAGGATAGAATGAGGGAAATTTGAAGGCAGAAGCTTGATTTGGGGCATTATGGCCAGGGAGGGGATGGTACGTTCTGGCTTTCTGCAGTATCTCTTAGGCCACCAAACACAAGTCTCATTCAGGAGGCCACAAAATACTCCCTTGAAGCATCGTGCTCGTGCCATGTCAGGCAGATGCAAGGAGCAGGCAGCATTGGCTCACCAGGTGCCTTGTCTGGTCTTGTGTTGAGTCCACTTCCAGAGCCACCCCAAAACACCTGAGAGGTTTGCACAGGGCAGAACTGACTTCTGAGTCTTGGCCAGTGGGGCATAGGCAGCCCTGGGTATTTTCAAGACAGTCTGATAGGTGGTGTTGTGGGTGTTATTTAGCCTGTTAACAGCAATATAAATTGCCAAGTGGAGCCATGCCTTGAGGTAGGTATACAAGGAAAGCTATGGCCCCTCAGGGCAACCTGCCCAGCCACAAAGCCTCCCTTCGCCTTTTCTCAGGGTGCGCGCAGCAAGGGGGTTAATTTCCTTCCATTTAAGGGGGAGCCACTTTTTGTGATAAAAGTCTTATCTTCAAAGCAGCAGATCTATCACAGAAGCCAACGCATATTATCATTTTTGTTGTTAATGGCTCAATAAGTGTGGCTTACCATTTTATTAATTACACAGCATTGGGAAAGATTTGATCCCCAAACGAGGAGAGCTGACCAGAGACCCTGTGAACCCCGTGAATAACCCTGTCCCTCGCCAGCAATGCAGCCAAAATGCCCAGGAAGCTGTTCTGCTCTCCAGAGGGAAAGTCTCATAATCTCAAATGTGAATTTATTTTAGATCCTTCAACAGCCTGTTACCATAGGAGCTCAGCATTAACAGACCTTTTGACACATTTATCCTCAAAACACTGATCCAGCCTGCTCTAACAGGAGAGTGAGTGACCATCTCCACTTAACAGATAGTGAGAGGAGCAGAGGAGATTTCCTCAAGGTTGTTTAAGACAGGAATGGAGAGGTGGTCCAAATCAGAGCCTGCTCCCCTCCTTCTTCATTAATTTTGACATCTTTAATCGTCCAGGAATATCCCGTGAGCATTGCAGAGTCCAAGATCTCCCTTTTGTGTATGTAAACTCACCCCCTGCTTTCATGTACAGACGTGGCTGCTGGACAGTCCTCTGTCTCGGTGCCAAACCTTGGCTTTTAGGTCTTCATCACAAAAGACACCAAGTTTTCCTGCTGTTCAGGGTGAAAACCTGGGATCAAGGAAAGATGAGAGCACAGCTCAACAACTGAATGATTAAACACCAGATTCTCTGCAGGTTTTGTGATTATTTCAATCTAAATGTTGTGAATGTGGGAAATTAGCACTCAAAAGCAATTGAAGAACCTGAAGGAAGAAACAAAGTATGAAGATGCCTAAACAATCTTAATTTTGCCTTATATTGGGCCCTCTCTGTAATTATGCTACCATGATTAAAATGTACTTGTTGTTATCCCAGATTATACTACTCAGAGTTTTAATTGTCAGTGACGAAAGCTGCATCTTACCCAAATTACAACCTCATTTCTCCAAATACAGCCTATACAGAAATATTCAGGAATTTTGACTGGATAGACGTCTGTAAAGTCTTCATTAAGCCTGTTCCAGGGCTCTGGCACCCTCATTGCAAAGAAGTTCTTCCTCATTATTCCCTTGCAAATATCACTCAGAACAAAGTAAAATATGCTGCAATTATTCCCTTGCAAATATCACTCAGAACAAAGGAAAAAAAGTAAAATATGCTGCAACCTCCCTCAAACCACCCTTTAGATACTTATGAGTATCCCTCAAATCACCCTCCCTCAAACCACCCTTTAGATAAGATCTCCCCTTCTCTTCTCCAGGCTAAAGACCAAGATCTCCCTTTTGTGTATGTAAACTCACCCCCTGCTTTCATGTACAGACGTGGCTGCTGGACAGTCCTCTGTCTCGGTGCCAAACCTTGGCTTTTAGGTCTTCATCACAAAAGACATCAAGTTTTCTTGCTGTTCAGGGTGAAAACCTGGGATCAAGGAAAGATGAGAGCACAGCTCAACAACTGAATGATTAAACACCAGATTCTCTGCAGGTTTTGTGATTATTTCAATCTAAATGTTGTGAATGTGGGAAATTAGCACTCAAAAGCAATTGAAGAACCTGAAGGAAGAAACAAAGTATGAAGATACCTAAACAATCTTAATTTTGCCTTATATTGGGCCCTCTCTGTAATTATGCTACCATGATTAAAATGTATTTGTTGTCATCCCAGATTATACTACTCAGAGTTTTAATTGTCAGTGACGAAAGCTGCATCTTACCCAAATTACAACCTCATTTCTCCAAATACAGCCTATACAGAAATATTCAGGAATTTTGACTGGATAGACGTCTGTAAAGTCTTCATTATTCCCTTGCAAATATCACTCAGAACAAAGGAAAAAAAGTAAAATATGCTGCAACTCTTAAATAAATCCTTTTTAATCCTTATAATTCATAAGATATCTAATGGATTTACTTTTCATTCTCTGAGAGTGTGTGCTGTGCATTCTGGAAAGAAGTAATATTTCACACTAAAGAAAAGCTAAATCCCTCTCGGAAGGGAAGGAGAGAGCAGCCATTCCTGGGGAGCCATGCTGAGTGCCTCTGCCTCGCACCCCCATCCCATATAACCCAGCTCAGGTCGTGACTCTGCAGATTGATCCATCCTGTGCAGCTGAGCTGTAACCTCAGACAGAATTAGAGACATTAAAATGCCTGTGGAGCTAATTGCATCTGTGGCCGATGCTCAGCTGCCGAATACGGGCAAGAGAGAAATCTGTTACCAAGCTGACCTTCCCGAGGAGATATCTGGAAAAGTCAGTCCAGTGCCCTAGAAACGCTGCACAGCGTTTGGGATCAGTTTGCAGAGGCCATCATGCTGTGGTATTAGGTCCACAACCTCAACATGTCCCTAGGAGCCCACGGGAGCTTTATCTCAGGGAGCCCTTTGGCAATTTCTTCCAGGATATGATGAACCGTAGCCTGAGAAAAGCTCTTAAGCTGGAAAAGTCAGCCACCTGTTGGGCCTTGGCCACGCTCCCCAGGCTACTCATGAATTTTCAGACCTCAGTTATAAATCATATCCTTTGCTGGCTGAAGAGCTCTGCTCAGTCCTTCCTTGTTTGAATGTCTGCTGCTACCTTGGGCCATCAGAAATGGAAGGTCTCTCCCTCAGGGCCAGGCTGCCCCATCCCATATGACCTCAGACCCGGTCACTGCAGGTTCGGCAGCTCCCTCCAGCTCAACCAGGCTCACACCACAGCAGCTACCCCCGAGCCTTCTCCATGTGCTTCCACTTACTGCCCTGTGCAGGTTGCTCCATGATCAACTGGTTCAGCTTGGCCAGTCCAGCCCTGTATTTGCAAATCCTTTCCCTCCCAGGGGCTGGGTTTGCAGGCCTGAGTTTTGTTTAGGTACATTCAGATTATATCTCAGAAACCCGTGTAAATGAAAAACCTGCTTTTGTGGGAACCTGAGGGTTTATTCCAACTGGGCCATGAAGTGACGCCCTAATTCAAGATCTTTTGTTTCCTAATTCTCAAGAAAAGCCTTTTTTTTTTTTTAAATGTGCTTTCGTGCATTACAAAAATTTCTTAGCGTTACAGGGCTGACATGTGGGGAGCAGAACTGAACCCCCTTGCTAAGCTGTGGGCAGCAGAAGCTCTGAAATGTGCCAGGGTAAGTTCATGACTGGTTTAAACCCCTCTGACTCCTCAGAGCGGGCTGGAGCTTGCAACTGGAGAGCTGTGGGTAACATGGCCAAAGGACTTGATCTGATTTGTGCTCGCTGGGTCCAGCAGCAGAGAGATGGGGGGAGAGGTGGTGGGGGCACAGTGAAAGGGTGCCTGAGTTCAGGATCACTTCCCATGTGGTAGGTCCCTCCTGGGATCAGCCCAGGGGGAGAGGAGCCAAGAAGAGACATGAGGAACCTCCTCAGGGCTTCCATCCTCTGCTCAAGGGAGACTTTTAAGCTTGGCTGCCTGCTCAGCTGCCCTTGCAGAGCAACCTTCTCTCACTGCTCCCCCCTGCCCCAGGCAGGAATCGCTCTGTTCTCCAAGAGATGTTTTAAAGAGTTTGAAAACTGTCAGTTTAAAAGCCTCAAGCTGGAAGGCTCCCCTTCCTCCTCCCAAGCCCAAGGGGAGAGACAAGACGAAAGGCAGTGCCAGGAGGACTAAGGAGCCCCCATCCCTCACCCCAGCACACACAGGCACGATCTTCTGCCTTCACGCTGGCCAGGCCCAGGAGCAGCTGCCCAGATGGGGAAGAACCGGGCAGAAATACCCATGGTGTGAACCACAGGCGATGTTTCAGGTGTGCTTATCTGGTCTAGCCTTGCTTCTCAAGTCCCACGGGCAACGAATTTGCAGTGCTGCTATGAGCTCCCCGTGTCAGGGTAGGCAGGCCGCTGCCTTTCTCCGTGCTATTTTCTTCCTCAGAGCATAAAACCAAGTTAATCGTCCTTCTGCCCTCTCTCTGTCCTGCGGTACCAGCTCCGCAGATGGCAGATGGCTGCTCGCCACCACGGGCTGGGTTGGAGCCCAAATCAGCTGGGGGCTATGGGGCACTCCAGTGCTGCGTGGCCATCACAGCGAGGGCGGGCAGGGAGCACCTGGCTCCTTGTGGCTGGGTCCGTTGTCTTCTCCGGTGGGAAATCTGCACCCGCAGGTCCGGGGAAAGCAGCGAGGAAAAGAAAACAAAGGCTGGGTTGGAAAACATGAAGGCGAAATAACCTCCTCCCGCAGGCATAGTCTGTGTGGGGGACGAGGAACCTCTTCCCGTGCGGGCAGCTCCCTCTGCATCCCGTTCTCCACCGGGCGCTTGGCTCTGGGTGTGCATCTCAGTGGGCTGTGATCTACCACCACACGGCCTCACAGGCATCACTCCCGCCCCAAAAACCCGCTGCCGCTCCCCAGCCGGCGGCGTTGCTAAGTGACAGCTCATTTACCACATGGCTTACCCATCCCCGGCACCGCAGGAAAGCCAAGGAAGAGGTTCAGGCACTGCCGGCCAGACCTCAACCCTGACACAGCCAGGCAGCGTGTAACCCACCTCTGGACAGGCCACTTCAACCTTTGGCTATCTGGTGTTTAAGGTCAAGCCCCAGCATGAAATGGAGCAGGTGGAGAGATTGGGCCATGCACGCCAGGAGCTCTCATGCCCGGTGGGTTGTGGTGGGGGGGGTCATCAGGCAGCAGGAGAGTTTTCTCCACTTGTGCCTTCTCCTGCAACAGCAGCACCTCACCTCTTTCTCCTATGGCTGCAGGTGGTGCAGCCTGCAGAAGGCTGAAGGGAAAAGGTGCCTCTCTGCAAAATTTCTTATGTAAAATCAGTGGGGAATGGGGTTAGGATTAATAAAAAATTCGTTTTCAAGTGGCTCACCTGAGCTTTTCTGTAGGAAAGGAGTCAGTGAAGGAGTCTTCTTGTAGAGGGCAAACCCCCACATTTCATATCGGTGCAGGGTTGTACCACCCCAAGGGAAGGGGGTAGGACACCATCTTAAGTGGGAACATGCAGGAGAGAAGCACCATGTTCCCTAATGACAAGGCCTCTCGCAGCTCTGGGCTGGAACCAAACCAGCAGTGTCACAGTGCCATTCCCATCCGAAACCCATGCAGGGTGAGCTGAGGAGCTCTGGGTCCATCACCAGGAGAGATGGCTGAGCTGAGAGGAGCCTGAGGTCCGGTCTTGTGCAGGAGTAGTGGTGGCTTGCAGCTTGTTCCATCACTTCAGGCACACAACAATTGCTACCTCTGGTAAAGATGCTGGAGCCTCTGCAATGGAAAACAAGCACAGTTATCTCCACCTTGCCAGTGTGGAAAGCAGCTTACCCAGAAATATCAGGTGTCCCTAGTTTCCAAATGAAAAGAGGTTTCTGTCCCTTGGTGTGTTAGACTCCAGCTTTTGAAATTGTTGGCTTATTTTTAACAAAATTGGAGAACAAGTTTTGTGAAAACAGAGAAAGAGAGAGAGCAAGACGCGTGCACATGCACACAAAGGACCGGTCAGTCAGCACACACGTGTGACCAAGGCAGGCTTGAAGAATGCCCTCTTTTTCTGCTGGTGCCCTAAGGCTAATATATGCTAATTAAAGCCTGTGGTTTTTAAAGGCAGGGCACAGCAGTGGTGTTAAACTGCAGAGAGCCACAACTTTTCCTAAAGCAGCAAGTCTCTCAGGGTAAGCTCAGAGTAGCAGCAGCAAAAAAAAAAATAAAAAGCCCAACAACCCCCCCAAAACCTCATCCCATTGAACCATCAGGTGTCTGTACAGAGCTAGTAAGAAGGCAGAGCATGTTATTTGCTCATTTATTTATTGCCCTTCCCCACGTAGCTGATGGAAAGAGATGGATCTGCTTCCCCTGGCCTTTCTTGCAGCTGAGCTGGGCAAGCAAAGGTGACACCGACGTTTTTAGGACACCATTAGGACACCTTGCACGGATTAGGGGCCACTGCACGCATCTAATTTGATGGCTGACCTTATCCAGACTTGCACCTGGGTCACACTGCCACAGGGATGGCCTTTGGCAGAGCCCAGGGGAGCTAACTACGGGGGCAGCACCTCTGCCACCCCGGCAGGGCGCTGGTTCAGTCTCCATTCTTGACCCTACTTCATTCCCCAGCCAAGCTCACCTTCCAGCTGATCTGCCACATCTGTGTCACTTACCAGCCCCGTTGTTGTGGGGTTTCTTTGGCTTTGAGACTAACACGGAGAGTAAACTTCTGAGAACCCAAATCATTTTGTGTTGGCAGCAGCAAGCTCCCCACCTGGATTTTCGCTGGTGAGAAAATAACATTCCCAGAAGGACTTTTGCCTCATTTCCCCCCCCCCCCCTTCTTCTGAGTATTTTCCTAGTGCATTTTATTTTTATTTATTTCTATGTTTTCATGGCTGTAAGAGCCTCTCACTAATGCACATAAACTGCTTTCTCCTTTCCATGCTGCATGTGCTGCATATCTAATGGTTTGTTTAAATTGTGGCAGCTCTGCCTGCTTCCCTCCAGATCCCCCACCTGCAGCCCTCAGCCTCTAAAGCCTGTTCAAAGGGGGCTGTGAGCTCTCAAACACCAGTGGGTTTCAAACCAACTTGTCACCAAAGAGGAGCACCTCATGGATATAACCCACATCTCCCTGGGGATCTGGGTGGAATCAAAGGGGAGAGAGAGGTAGGGAGCAAGGGGCAGAGCACACCAGCTGTCTCAGGATCCCTCTCCCTCAATGCCAGATCAGTCTGAATTAAAAATCAGCATATAAACACAACCCTGGGGTGTGTTACCTCACCCCTATGCGGTGAGAGAGACCACCACTTGCTATCAGTGCTGGCTCTTGAGAGTATGACTGTAGCCAGGGCCTGCACAACAAGGATTTAATGGTTCCCTAAGCAAATGGACTCAGTATCTTCTTGGGTTTGTTCCCTGGGGGTCTTGCTCCTTTGTGTTCCTCAGGGGTTGCACCGATGAGCAACCCAAGCATCTGGCTAAGCTGGCAGGGCAAAAGTTTTCAAGCAAAGGACTGGAAATAATTCATCTCAGCAGGACAGTGAGAAATACACCCCACTACTGCAGGCAAGGCTGAAAGCCACCATCCCAGGCAGGCAGAAGGGAGTCAGTGGTGGCTGTGAAGCCCTGCAGACAGCCCTTAAGGTCAGAGGGAGGAGAACAAATGAAGGAAGAGAAAGGGAAGCCTTTTGGTGTAGGGGAGAACTTTGTAGAGTAGGGTAGATGGTTGGACTCGATGATCCTGAGGGTCTTTTCCAACCTGGATGGTTTCTATGAAATAACTCCCCGCTGGGAGGAAAGGCTTCACGAAGGAGATGGAGAGAAGCAACAGGACAGAGCCAGCCTTTGGGAGGTGGCTGAAGGCAGCTGCCCACAGCTCTGCCTGCAGTGGCTGTGAGCAGAGAGAGCTCTACCAGCCCTTTCTCGTGGAAAAGAGCTTCTAGAGAAGAGAGCAGCAATACTGCAATCATATAAATGAGAAATGAAGACAATTAGTCAGTCAGGTACTGGTTTACTCTGTCTTAAAGACTGGCTTTTGGTGCACCCACAGCATCTATACGATCTTCATGTCCGTCAGACAAGTGAAATGGAGGTGTTGGGTGAAGCTGAAGCCCCCCAAGGCAGTTTCCCCGTGGAGGCCCAGAAAAGGGTGTTGCAGCGATGCTGCATTGGGGCTGGGAGGCCCATGTGGGTCCTAGGCTGGGCTGTGGGTGCTGGGGTCTTTGGGGTCATCATAGCAGGACAGAGGGGACACTCAGATCACGGCTGCTCTCAAACACTGAGCTGTGTGTGCAGATGAGTGTGTGTTATGTCTCCTCAGCCCTTGGGATGCCAATGTGTCACCACTGGTTGGGAGTGGGGCACACATCCCTGTGTGTGTGTGTGTGTGTGTGCCTGTAGGTATCTGCCACCTCTCCCCAGGCCTCTTTGGAGGGAGATTCACCTCTGTGTGTGTGTGTGCACACGTGTAGCTGTGCATGCGTGTGCACGTGTGGATGCGTGCACGCGTGTGTGTGTGCATGTATGCATAAACAGGGGGTATATGCATGCGTGGGGGTGGGTGCCTGCCTCTGCACACGCGTGTGGAGGTGGATGTGTGCGTGTGGGTGTGTGCTCGTGTGCCCCTGTGTATGTGTTTACGTGTATAGGTGTGTGTCTGATCCC
>NW_015090776.1:712743-715088 GCF_001431845.1 Calidris pugnax | reverse complement strand
GGCCAGACCGAGAGCATGCGGCCCAAATCTGGCATCCAGCCCTGGGGTATGTTTGCCTTAAGGTAGAGGGGTCCTCCCCCCAACGTCTGCCCTCACCTTGTCATACTCCCGCCCCCACAAACCTCCAGGGTCGGTCCTGGCAAGGATTTGTAAGACGCCGCTTGCCCATTGGGTCTGCGAGTCTGCGGTCGCTGCAGCACTTTTATATCCTCTCTGGCCAGGAAAGGAGGGAGGGACTGGTCCAAGCAGCTAAAGGCAGGTATGGCAGAAGTGAACAAAAATATAGGGAGTTAATTGGAAGTTTTAGAATATCCGACCTTTAGATTGATAATAGGTTGGAGGAATCAGAAATGTTCGTGTGAGATGAGTGATAATACTGAGCATCCATGAGATGATCCAAATGATGGGCATGCTAGAATCACTGCTACAGCCTGTTCAGGCAAGACAAGAGGGAGGGAGAGAGGGATGGAGGAAGGGCAGTCTCTGTCAAAGGCAGTCTGACGTGCTATAAACACTGATGGTTTGAGTAACGCTGGAAATGCCTGGAGATCCCCATGCAAACAGTGACTTACCTGGGGTGGGGGTGAGTGCTGTAAGGGTGAAACGTCCACTGCAGACCACCAAATAAAACAGGAGTAGAAAGATCAGCTCCTCTAATATCCCTTCTCAGAGTGCAGAGACAGGAACCATCCTTGTTGTATGATAGGAGATTTGAGGCTGGGGAGCAGATGCTGAAGGTCTCATGCTACAGCTGGAGAAGCATCCCTGGGGTTTCTAAAAGCTGTACAGAAGTTTCAAAGCACAAAAATAATTGAAATCAGCTTGGGGTATTTCTACGTCAGATCTTGTTTTCACAGATCATAATGAGTTGGGCAGCAGGCTAGAAAATGATGATTTTCTAGATGCAAACAATCACATTGTTATTCCATTTTATAAGTGCCAGCAAATTGTAATCCCAGGCATCAATATACCTTACACTTCAAACAAATCCTATTCCCAATGCTAAAACCTACTGCGAACAATAAGCAACAAGAGGAACTATTTAAAAATAAAAAAGATAATTAAATGAAATTGCAGGGGCTTGGTTGAGAGAAGGAACTATTGATAACACAGAATTCTATGATTCACATTATTTAGTCCTAGATGATATTTTGATGAAGAAAAGTAATATTAAAAATGTCAATGTGGCCCATATTCAGAGGACTGAAAACAAGAAACAAGATGTATTTTAGAAAATAAGGATCAGTCAGATATTAGTATGCAGTGGGTGTGTTTTTAATAGACTTCTGATATGATTTTTTTTTCTCAGTACTGGTCAGTATCTTTATCAATGACCTGGAAGAAAATATATAATCCCATCCAGTAAAAAGTACCAATGACCCGAAAGTGGGTAGAATATCAATTAATGATGGTAACGCATCAGTTGTGCCGCCCGAATTGGGTTGTTTGATAAAAAGAGCTTGTTCAAACAGTGAAGTCAAATGCAAAGTCATATGTCCAGCAAGGAGGAATGCAGGTCAAATATAAACAACAGGCAAGCATCTTCTGCCAAACAGCAACTGTGTCAAGGACTGGGGAGTGATTGTACGTAGCTGCTGAATATAAACTCTGTGTGACGCTGTAAATAAAGCAGCAAATACAATCCTTGTAGATATAAGCAGAGGAATATCAAGCGGAAAAAGAAAGGTTGTATTATTTTAATGTACAGTGTTAGCAAAACCCTTCTTGGAGAAACAGTAGCAAGAATTACAGTAGGTCCAGAAACCAGGCTTTGTGGCAAGGGTCTAGAGAGGCTCAGTCTAGATCCATCCTAAAGATGTTATGGAGCAACTTGATCATCGTCCTTAAGTGTCTGCTTGGGGAAAGGATATATGGTGTATCATGGAAAGGGGCTCCTTTATCAAGCAGAGGAAGGACTGGTGAGATGCCAGGAGCAGGTTTGGATACCACACAACTTCAAAGTGCAAACATGGTGTGTGGTTTTGAGTGAGGGTAATCAAGTAGTAGGAAAAAGATATTTGGGTACCTGATGGATTCTCTGTCACCTGGATGCTGTAAACCAAAATTCAGACATCTTTCAGGAAGACACATTTTAGGTCAAAGAGGATGGCTTGATGTGGAAATTTTCTATGCATATATTCTGTAGGCATCCTGGAATATAAGTCTTGAAATAACCAATAGGGACAAATGAGTCTTCTACAAGGAAAAGACACAGAATTTAGCTTAATCCATGTTCATTTTTGTTTGAGGAACACTTTCCCCCAAGTGTAAAAGAATAATCATGTGAAGCCATGGGAATCTCAAACAAAATCTGTGTTACTCATTTAGCTCTGTGCTCTACGAGT
>NW_015090776.1:694600-711851 GCF_001431845.1 Calidris pugnax | reverse complement strand
GGGGGAGGAAAGGCAGGAGTAGAGAAAAGAGCAGAGATTGTTTCTAAAACTTAAGCTTAACATTGGTGGCCTTTAGCCTGAAATGAAACTCCATTTTTATCCTAAAGAGGTAGGGGGAAGGAAAAGCAGATCCCATGCAAAAAGTATTATAAATTGGAGAACTATTTAAAAATAAAAAAGATAATTAAATGAAATTGCAGGGGCTTGGTTGAGAGAAGGAACTACTGATAACACAGAATTCTATGATTCACATTATTTAGTCCTAGATGATATTTTGATGAAGAAAAGTAATATTAAAAATGTCAATGTGGCCCATATTCAGAGGACTGAAAACAAGAAACAAGATGTATCTTAGAAAATAAGGATCAGTCAGATATTAGTATGCAGTGGGTGTGTTTTTAATAGACTTCTGATATGATATTTTTTTCTCAGTACTGGTCAGTATCTTTATCAATGACCTGGAAGAAAATATATAATCCCATCCAGTAAAAAGTACCAATGACCCGAAAGTGGGTAGAATATCAATTAATGATGGTAACGCATCAGTTGTGCCGCCCGAATTGGGTTGTTTGATAAAAAGAGCTTGTTCAAACAGTGAAGTCAAATGCAAAGTCATATGTCCAGCAAGGAGGAATGCAGGTCAAATATAAACAACAGGCAAGCATCTTCTGCCAAACAGCAACTGTGTCAAGGACTGGGGAGTGATTGTACGTAGCTGCTGAATATAAACTCTGTGTGACGCTGTAAATAAAGCAGCAAATACAATCCTTGTAGATATAAGCAGAGGAATATCAAGCGGAAAAAGAAAGGTTGTATTATTTTAATGTACAGTGTTAGCAAAACCCTTCTTGGAGAAACAGTAGCAAGAATTACAGTAGGTCCAGAAACCAGGCTTTGTGGCAAGGGTCTAGAGAGGCTCAGTCTAGATCCATCCTAAAGATGTTATGGAGCAACTTGATCATCGTCCTTAAGTGTCTGCTTGGGGAAAGGATATATGGTGTATCATGGAAAGGGGCTCCTTTATCAAGCAGAGGAAGGACTGGTGAGATGCCAGGAGCAGGTTTGGATACCACACAACTTCAAAGTGCAAACATGGTGTGTGGTTTTGAGTGAGGGTAATCAAGTAGTAGGAAAAAGATATTTGGGTACCTGATGGATTCTCTGTCACCTGGATGCTGTAAACCAAAATTCAGACATCTTTCAGGAAGACACATTTTAGGTCAAAGAGGATGGCTTGATGTGGAAATTTTCTATGCATATATTCTGTAGGCATCCTGGAATATAAGTCTTGAAATAACCAATAGGGACAAATGAGTCTTCTACAAGGAAAAGACACAGAATTTAGCTTAATCCATGTTCATTTTTGTTTGAGGAACACTTTCCCCCAAGTGTAAAAGAATAATCATGTGAAGCCATGGGAATCTCAAACAAAATCTGTGTTACTCATTTAGCTCTGTGCTCTACGAGTCCAACCAAAACAGTACTCCATCCTGTAAATGTTGTATTTCAAACAGCTGAATTTATGCAAAAATACTGTCTTTATCTTTCAGACAAAAATTTGGGCTTCATAAGCCTGTTAGGAGGATTTTTTGTTTAATATAGAGAGGGACAGTTTTTCTGTTTAACACACAGCACTAATAAGCCAAAAGGAAGTATAAGATTTGCCCTGTTATGCCACTGTAGACATACCATTGTATGCCATCATAATTTTTCTCAATTATGAGAAGCATAATAAGCAACAACCTTGCTCACCATGTTTTATTCAGGCCAAAAGACAACCTTTCCCCGTAGGATTTTTGCCCAAATAGCAGATGGGTTAATTATTTGGAAGTATCTTGCAGTGGGGGAAAGGTTCCCACTGGGTTATTTTTTTTCCACCAGCCATGTGAATTTAAGACTCAGTATCATCATTATCCTTGGGTTTCCAGGTAGCTGGGATTTTTGTTAGAACCCCAGCCCTGCAACTGCAACCCACCACTGTCCCTCTTGTTTGTGCAGAGCCAAACTAACTGCAACGGGGCTCCTCTGTCCTCTGGCAGTTACAAGGCTGGGTCAATAGGGCTCACCAAATGAGCCTGATTCATGTCTGCATATATAAAATGAATGCCATGCATATAAATTAATAATTAACTTAAGATATATAACATATAAAAAAAAAGTAGGTGAGATATGGTGCTGTACAGCCATCCATACCAAGGGGTTGAGACAAACACCCACATAGACCTGAAAACACTCTGAGTTATTTGTGGTATCAGCTGTTCTTTGAGATGTACGTATGTTCTGAGTCACAAATTTGAGTTGTATTTTCTAGCTTTTTGTGGCTATGAGAGGTAGGGGGAAGGAAAAGCAGATCCCATGCAAAAAGTATTATAAATTGGAGAAAAATAAGATTTGGAACAAAATCCTGCGTTAAAGCCACAGTGCCAGAAAGCCCAGCTGCTCACCTCGGCCAGCACAGCTGGAACACACCCAAACTCAAACCAATTCACTTTATTTTCCCACTGACACTCAGAGAAACACTGAGCATGGGGTAGATGCTTAACCACAACCCCCACAGCTGGCTCAGGAGGGGAACCTCCGAGATGTCCCCACCCTGGCTCTGGCATCCCTGTGCCAAACTACTGGGGACGTGAGGAGCAGCGTCGTCACCAGCAGTGGGATTTGCTGCCTAAAGGACATCTCCCTCCATCTTGGCCTCGCTGCAGTTCACCTACTGCTTCCTCCCCGTGCAAGCGATGCTACCCAAAGGACAAAAGCCAACAAACCAATGTCAAAAGCAAAATCTAATCCGCGGAGCCCGGCTAACACACCAAAGCCGGTGCTGGCGCTCTTCCAGCTGATGAGCTTGTGCTTGCTTTGACAATTAAATAATTTCCCCGCCGTGTCCCAGCTCAAGAAACCCCCCAAAAACAGCGTCCTCCTCCTATCTGGGGTTCAGAGCATGACAACCAAAGGGAAGCCCTTCAGAGCAAGGTGGAAAGTGTATTTTTCAAGGAAGAAAAAAGAGTGGTTCACTTGGAAGGTGGTCTTGGGTAAAATACTGGGATTAAAGTTATCAGCACACAAGGTCAGAGGCTACAGGTTTTACAGAGTTCTGCCTCCTGGTGTTTCAGGGTTGGGGAGGGAGGCAACAGAATGCCAGATTTGGAGGGAAGGTGCTGAGGGAGCTGTTTCGTAGATCTGTGGGGGAAAGGGCTTGTCCTGTCCTGTGGATCTGTGAAAATGGGAAGGTAGTTCTGATGATTTCTGCAAAGTGAAACATGGAGGGGGGGGTTGTGTGGAGAGATGATATCAGGACAATCAGGATGCAGTGTTTTGATATTGATTTTTTTTTTTTTAGGGGGGGGGGGGGGTGTGGAGAGATGATATCAGGCCAATCAGGATGCAGTGTTTTGATATAGATTTTTTTTTTCTATTTCCTTTTGATTCGTTTTTCTTCAATTGTAGAAGAAAAGCTCTCTTTGTATATGCCCACGTTCCCCATTTTGGCATGTTAGACTTTTTTTTTTCTTTTGCCTTTCAAAGATCTGAAATTCCTCACAACCCATCCTTTCACACACAATCTTCTGGCTTCAAGGAAATGGTCTTACTCACCAAACACCGTTTTATTTCTGCTTCGTTCTAAGAGCAGCTTCAACTCCAGGGCTTGGGTCACCTACCAAACCCAACCCTTTCTGACACATCTCCATCCCCTTTTCCACCTCTGCTCATCAGCCTTTGATTAGCTGATCTTTATTGGGGATTTCCCTGTCCTTACCCTCCGGGCCACATGGTGCCCATAAGGTCCAGCAACATGGAGGCTGGGGGCAGTGGAATGGGTAGCAATTTGGGTGACCCCCAAAGAAAGGTTTGGGACAGTATTATTTGAGTCTGTCAGAGACACTTGGGGTTTTTTACAGCTATTTTTTGGGCCACTACCAAGTATTTGATAGTCAATAGATGATTTTAATGTTATCTGTCATTTCTGCCTGTATCCAGGGTATCTCCTGTGCATTGGTTTATGGAGTGATGGGTTGCTCCAGGTCTGCTCACATGGGAGGAAGGGGTTCAAGAGATGTTGTTCAGATGCCTTCTCATTGGGAGTCTCAGTACCTTAGATGTTTTAAACCTGCTTGGCCATTGAATTTCTCATCCACTTCATTTC
The DNA here is from genome assembly GCF_001431845.1 of Calidris pugnax. Taxonomy (NCBI): domain Eukaryota; kingdom Metazoa; phylum Chordata; class Aves; order Charadriiformes; family Scolopacidae; genus Calidris; species Calidris pugnax. The sequence goes on along the minus strand of NW_015090776.1, from coordinate 707,707 downwards.
AAACAGTGCCAGGAGATGGACTTGCACCAAAAAACATAGCTCATGGATAGGGTGCAATCTTGAAATTCAGCAAATCTCCACTATTTTTTCCTCCCCCGCTCTTTCTGTCTAATTAGAATTAAATTTTCTCTATATCCTACATGCATCTGTTTTTGAAGAGAGTTTATATCCCAGCCAACAGCTGGGTAAAAAACGTTTCTGATGGAAAAATAATGGAAGAGGACTCTGCAATCAAAAGTAAAACTCTGTTGCGTGGCTTCTTAAGAAAATTTGAGCAATTAAAAATCTCAGCAGGCTTCTCTTTGATTATCCAACACAGTCCTTGTAGAGAAGCAGCACTGAGGTCTGTTGCATCCCCTACAGAAGGTTTTGAGATGAAGGGATGGAGTTTTGTAAGTAAAGAGGGAAGATGAGGTGGGAGCTGAGGCTTTTGTTTATAGTGCGTTGTTTTAATATCCTGAGTTTCAAGAATCACTTCTGGTTTTTTTACTTCATTGAGATGACTGAACTGCAGAACAGTTTAATGAGAGCGTCGCTGCCTGGGACAGAGCTGGGAGAAACGAGTGAGCAGAATGACAGCTCGCCGTTTCCCCTTTTGCTTAAATGTGAATATATCTGCAGATGACCAGAAGCAAAATTCCGGTTCCCCGCCCCCATCTAGCAAAAGCCCATCAGGAGCTCGAGAGAGGCTCTGCCTCTGCTGTCTGCAACATGAGTAAGAAGTCAAGGCCTCTGCAAGGCTGCCTCGTGTTTCCATTTCATCTCTGGGCTGAAATCTGAATGCGTAATTAGCCAGAGCAATCGATGGAGCGAGAGGTGGGTAATGGGACTCCAGGAGGACAGCACGGACAGGGAGGGCCTGATTCAGCCCTGGCTTTGCTCCGCACGGTGTTGGTGGGGCTCAGGAAGCACAGGCTGAGTGGCAGCAGGAAGGATCTGACCCAGGACAGAGCCAGAACAAATGTTACTTATAACATCTGGGGCGATTTATTGGACCTGGGGCACTTTATTGGACCTGGGACTTTCAGCAGCTTTTAAAGTTAATGCTGGCCAGGGTCTGCAGTGCCATAGAGGAGGTTCCACTGACACCCAAGCTGCTGGAATCACAGCAAACAGCTAAAATAGGTTTTATAGGTGCAAGGGGCCTGGGAGGGCAAGACATGCCCAGCTCAGCCAAGTGCTCCTGGCTCAAAGTAGTGGTAGACAGCGAAACCGGTTACCCCAGCCTTGTGCCATGAGTCACTGACACAGCTCCACTCCCAGGACTTTCCCAAAACATGCTGAAACTGCAGTTTATGTGATGGGAGGACAGAGCAGAACCAGCAGGACCGCAGCACCCGTGGCTCTTTAGGGTACCATTATACATCAGTTAATGTCACATTCTCATCACTGCACCCCATACAGACCCTTTTTGTCATGACCTTTATCACCAGCTTCCTGCATCTCAAGCATCTCCTCTCCTCTTTATGACCCACAGAGAGGAGGAGTTTTCCCAAGCACCGGATTAAACTCCATCAAGAACTACTCAGGGTTTCTTTTAAAATATTTATAAGCTCTTAAATATTTAGCAGTATTTATTACGGTCTGTGAGACATTACATTGTCTCTATGACAATGCCACCTCCCGAAATGTGCCACGTTTCCTCTCTTACTGCCTATAAGCAAACTCAGCAGTGAGAAATCTAGTCCTACAACCTCATTCAAGAAAGAAACAGGGGCTCTGCTTCTATTTAAAAAGTGTTTGCGCTCGTTAAGATGCTCACACCTCCCGCATCATCTTCTCTGATACATTTTAATGGCAGCCTGTGCGATGCCGAGAATATCAATTAGGCGAATGCTAAACCCCAGCAGTGGCAGCCTCTGTCTCTCGTGTGACCTTGGGCAAGTCACTTAATCTCTCCTGGCTGGTGCAACGAGGGGGACTCATGTCTCAGCTTTCCCTGCCAGGCCACCACGGGTTCATATTGGGTGTCACAGCAATGGGGGACATGGGTAGGAGCGGCTCGTGATTAGGCAGATCTTTGTGCATCTGAGCAGCAGCTGGCTCAAAATAGATCTCCTCACCCCTGCACACTCGTGCCTCTGAAATCCCTTCAGGCAGCAAGGCAGGTGGGTGCAAGGGGTGCCCCAAGTGGAGTAAGAAGGCACAGAGATGCATTGGGGCTGGGGTCAAGACCATGTCCCACCACTCGTGGCCAGGGAGCAAGGGGCAAGCAGAAACAGTCCAGCTGTGTTGAACGTGCAGCACAAGTCACCCTAACCTTTTCCTTAGCCCTAACCTCCACCTGGGAGCTGGGAGCCCAAAGCAGCTACGAAAAGACCTGACAACCTTTAAGACAGAAAAATTAGCCTAAGGTGGAAGTAAAGCTTGGGCACCTCTGAACTTTGAGTTAAGCATGTCCTCTCTGGCATTTATAACCCCTGAATCCAAGCACTCCCGTGGTACCACCAGTGCCCACCCAAGCAGGGCAAGATTTTTGGGGCACTCTGCATGGAGAAATCCGGGCAAAATCTCAAAATCTGTAGTGTCCATCACAGTCCTGAAAACAAACCAGGGCCATGGCATAGCTCTTGTCCCCACAAAGCAGAATTTGGGAACAGAAAAACCTAGAGTCTTTAGAAATATGTATTTTCAAGGGCCACTATAGGGCTCACCCCAGGAGATGAACTGGGATATACCTGTTTTGGAGCTGGAATAAGAAGCAGACACAGAGGAGCTCCCCACGGGATGGGTGGAGAGCCCATCTCAAAGCCAGGCAAGGAAGGACTTGCTCAGCCCCTGCTCCACAAAGGTTTCTACTTTCATTGAAAAATCCAACAGCCTCTAATTGAGCTTAAGCCTTCCCTGAGAAGATCACGTTCTACTAGGGCTTATTGGCAAGGGAAGTAAGAAAATCCAGTTTTCCCAGAGAGAACTCCCAAGCTGGGTTGGGGATGCTGAAAGGCATAGCTTGGCTTCTGGCACCTTTGCTTTGTGCCAAGACATCATCGATGCTTCTTTTGGGGGAAATGGGGTCTTCTGAGTAGATCTGCAAAGAGAGAGGGTTTCACTGAGCTGTGCAGCCAGGTGACACACAGCTGTAGCAGCGGGAACATGACATCCCTTTGGTGTCACCATGAGACCTACCTTGGCTGCCTCGCCACCCCACGCTGTCACCCAGCATCTCTCCGGCCTTTCTGCATCTCCATAGAGGTGATGTCTTCTGCCTGCACAGTCCTGGTTCAGCCAACACAGCTCCCTACCAGGGTCAGCATCTTCAGATGCTTTGCCAGAAAAGACAAGCCATGGGTCAGCCTCAGGGCATGGGGCTCAGCCCCACGTAGAGGGGGCTACAACCCAAGACCAGCAGAGAGCCACCAGGCAGATGCTCCTCATGGGGAATCGGGGACTGTAAATACTCCATTCCTGGTAAAGTTGTGATCTTGCTGTGTGTCAGCCTGAAGGAGCAGCACGACACACGCCAGGGCGTACAAAGCACTGCCTTTGATGTGCTACAACGGCTCGGAAATGAAAACAAACGTAGCTCTTGCATGGGGAAATTAGGGCAGTGGAAATCAAGCGTGGAAATCTGTTGGGGCTTTTTCCCCCCACCTCCCTTTGAAAAAAAAAAAAAAAAAGAAAAGAAAAAGAAAGAGACACTGGGTGACACCCATTTCCCAGTCTGTGGCTGGCTGAGATGGGGACCAGGAACCTCTCCAGGGATGAACACTGAGGTGCATGTCCTACTTTGGTTGTGCCACCAACAGCCTGGTGGAAGCAAGATATAAGACTATGGAGGGATAATGAAAACATTTGCCAGGTGCCTTTTGCTGCTCCCCTTGTACCGTTTGACTTTATCCATGGGCCCAGGGTGATAAAAATCATTTCAAAAGAGAGCAGTCAGGACTATCTGGAACACCCTCCCCTGTACCTGCCAAACAGGTTATTTCTGCTCCTGATATTTAGACTCTTGTCAAAGCCAAGACACAGAATACCAGCTCCAGGCCAGATTCACGCCTCAAATTGATGTCACTTTAGTGTGGGCAGTGTGTTTACATCACTTTACAGCACCCAGAGAGTCACTAGGCTTAAAAACCCTATAGAAGAGACAGATTTCAGCTGAAATCACCCTGCCTGCTTTCTGCCCAGTCCAGCCGCAGTGATGTCCACTCCCCTGGTGTTCATACTTAAATATGTCCCAGTGCTCACAGAGATATTTTGCATTCAGTGCTGGTAAATGCACATTTTAGCAAATTTTTCTCTAAAAACCAAGGAAAATGCTACCCTGGAAGAGGAAAACTTGCTCCTCTCCTCCATACACCATGCTACAGCTTGCACAGCCCTTGCTGACTTGGGGGGCAGCCAGCTAAAGCACCAGCCAGGGAAAGATGCACAATCTCTCACTTTTCACTTCTAATACCACACATACAGACACTGTACTTACCTAGAGATGCTTAATCCTTCTCTGAGGGTTTCTAAGCAGGGTGTTTCAGTGCTGTCCTGTGGTAGGGAGCTCAAAAAGCATCCTTCTCTATGCAAAGTCACCTTTCTCATTCATTTTTATCTGCTCAGAGTTGCTTTTATCAGGTTAGATGATTCCCCTCACCTCACCAGCCCCAAGACCTCTAAGACAGCCAGGCAGGAGCTCTGGGTGTTAAATATCAGGTGGTGGGTGGTCCACCTTGGCAGGCCTCAGCTGCTCATCGTTCAGGTGCTGAGCATGTTCCTCCCCTCCCTGTGATACCAGGATGGAGATCTCTGAGAATAAATTATACTGCTTCTCCCTGGAAGTGGTGAGAGTGACAGCACTGTGCTAGTCACCTGCCTGACAGAAAAATAGGTCCAGTTCCTACCAGGAGAAGCTGGTGGCTGCTTCAACTCAAGCAGCAGCTCCCCATACTTGTCCTCATGTTGCTCACCTGACGAGCATTGCCTGCTCCCACCTGCTCCACCACAGCAGGGTGGGATGCTCCAGGGGGGAAAAGTGCTTTGGCCTGGGTTGCTTTGCCAGGCTCTTCCTCAGATGCTTCTTCTCAGGCTCTGGGACCTAGAGGGTTTCTTCACAGGCTCCTATGTGCCTTCTCACGTGCCCCTTGCAATACTCCAGTTCTGAAAAAAGAGGGAAAAATAGGATGCCTTCAGTTTCAATTATATCAAATAAGCTGTTCCTCTGTGGCTTCATCTAAGAAACCCAGATCACCTGGGACTAGCCAGGTCCCCTGCCCAGGTCCCATCTTGTTGGATCTGCTGCAAATACTTTGCTATTTCTGGGTCAGCTCACTGTGACTCAGTCTTCAGCCTTTTTTTTTTTTTTTCCTTTGGTTCATTTTAAACATTTAGTTTCACTTTTCTGTGATGAATCCACATGTGGTCAACAGATGGTGATAGCATGAGTCTCGTTAGTCATCACTCGGGTGGCTCTCAGAGTTGGACACTGGTGCAGGCCTTGCAGGGCTGGGAGGTAGGAGGACCAGGTACAGCAGCACCACTTCTGGGGCCTTTCATAGCCTCTGCTTCCACCATAAATTTCGAAGTATTTGGTGACTGTTGCTTTTTTTGTGCTTACGAAAAGCCATTAAAACACCAGGTACAGCAGCACCACTTCTGGGGCCTTTCATAGCCTCTGCTTCCACCATAAATTTGCAGTATTTGGTGACTGTTGCTTTTTTGTGCTTATGAAAAGCCATTAAAACGAATGTGCAGCAATGAAGCCATTTAGCATGGAAGTCCCTTCCAAATTTACTAATTCTACAATGCCTGTGTGCAGCTTGGACTCTCGGGGTAGGGGTCAGGGGGAATAGCCTCTGCTTCCACCATAAATTTCGAAGTATTTGGTGACTGTTGCTTTTTTTGTGCTTACGAAAAGCCATTAAAACAAATGTGCAGCAATGAAGCCATTTAGCATGGAAGTCCCATCCAAATTTACTACTTCTACAATGCCTGTGTGCAGCTTGGACGCTCGGGGTAGGGGTCAGGGGGGAAATGTGTAACAGAGCAATTAGCTCAGAGATGGATATCATTATGAATTTGGGGGCTTAATGAGATTTTTCTACCAACAAAAAGTCTTCTGGGAATCTGACTGAGGTCATCCAAGAGGCACTGGGTTTGATGCAGGACTGTTTGTGTCAGTGGGACACACTGGGTTCTCCCCAGGCTTGCCTGGGGAAGGGTCAACCCCATGATGAAGAACCACTCTCTGCCCCTCCTCCTGCTTCTTCCCAGAAGAGAAACCTCCCTTGAAGAGCAGCCAGGGCTTGTACTTCCAATAGAAGTGTCGTTTTGTCCCTCCAGGAAGTCCAGGGAATGGAGGTGCCAATGGTTACCCCAGCTCTAACCAACGTGTGGCTGTAGGTGGTGGGTGGGTGAAGATGCTGGCTGAGGCAGAGAAAGTGGCCCTGGGGCAGGGGGGAAAGCTGGGCTCTGAGATGAATACGTCTGATGAATACATCCCTGATTTGGCATTCAGAGTTATATATTTTTTTGTTTAAAATTTTTTAAAAATATATATACACATACACCCCCCACTCAGGGTAGGGGTCAGGGGGGAAATGTGTAACAGAGCAATTAGCTCAGAGATGGATATCATTATGAATTTGGGGGCTTAATGAGATTTTTCTACCAACAAAAAGTCTTCTGGGAATCTGACTGAGGTCATCCAAGAGGCACTGGGTTTGATGCAGGACTGTTTGTGTCAGTGGGACACACTGGGTTCTCCCCAGGTTTACCTGGGGAAGGGTCAACCCCATGATGAAGAACCACTCTCTGCCCCTCCTCCTGCTTCTTCCCAGAAGAGAAACCTCCCTTGAAGAGCAGCCAGGGCTTGTACTTCCAATAGAAGTGTCGTTTTGTCCCTCCAGGAAGTCCAGGGAATGGAGGTGCCAATGGTTACCCCAGCTCTAACCAACGTGTGGCTGTAGGTGGTGGGTGGGTGAAGATGCTGGCTGAGGCAGAGAAAGTGGCCCTGGGGCAGGGGGTAGAGCTGGGCTCTGAGATGAATACGTCTGATGAATACATCCCTGGTTTGGCATTCAGAGTTACATATTTTTTAATTTAATTTTTTTTTTAATATATATACGCACACACCCCCCACTCAATTAGACTGAGAGTAGCTGCTGGCTCCTTGCCCACGTTGGGGTTGGGGGTAGAAAGCAACATTTAGGTCCTGCAAGTGCTGCTGGAGAATAAAACAAAGTGTGCTGGCATATCTGGGTCAATCTCCCCTGCAGGACAAGGTATTTTAGGCAGTAGGAAAGTGCCTGCCTCGCCCTCAGCACCTCACAGTCGCATCCCGCCTCCCATCCAAGGATGTCGGAGGCCAAATTCCTTGAAAAGAAAATGAGACAAGCAGGAAATGGTTTTGCCTTCTCCATCGCTCGTGGCTGTGCACTCTCCTCTGCCTTGGCTCTCAGGGAAGAGCGATTAAGACTGTGCAAAACTTTCTTGCCTCTCTGCTTCCTCGTGTGTGTTTTCAGAGGGCTGGCACAGAGCACAAGGTTCAACCCCCATGGGTAGAAAAGCATCAATCAGAGCTGGTCGGTAGCGTTCCTCCATGAAAAAAAAAAAAAAAAAAGAAAAAAAAAGAAAGGACAAAGAAATTCTTAGGGGTGTGGATCAACCAGATACAAAGGCAAAGCAAATACAGTATGAAATTACACTTTGAAATATTGAATACAAGGAATATTTGATTTCATTAACATCAATTTAGGTGATGGAGCAGTGCCAGAGGAGCTGAAATGTAGTGATTAAATATACTCAGTGAGAACCACCAAAAAGAAACATCTCTTAAGTAAGCACTGATTTCCTACTGGAGTGGAAGAATGCTATTTTTTCATTCAATCTGGGCAAAATTGTCACTTACCATTTTTGTAGCCCTGGACCATATCCTTCGGTTCGTCTTTCCCCACTGTCATCTCACAGGAAGGTGGTAGAGCCAGAGATATTTGAAGTGCATTTGCAGGGGAGGGGAGCTAAGCTGGGCTGGGGCAGTGGAAAGGTGTCACCAGCACTTGGGAAGGGTCCAAGTGTCATCCTGGTCCATTCCTTCCCCAACACAGCAAGGCTAAGGTCAACCACCAGCTGCTGCAGAAGGCACGGAGCCGGGGAGCCACTGCTGAAAGCTCTCCACAGCACAAGTATGCTGCCAGTGGTCTAATGCATGTCTTGGCAGCGTCTACTATTGGTCGTTTATTTATATCAACAACATTTAAAAGCCATGCAAGGCTGTCTGGAGCACTACAGACAATTTATGCCAGAAAAGAAAGGAGCTTTTCTTTTCCAACCCAACATCTTTGCATTGGTGTTGCAGGCTATAAAGTGCTCATAGAAAACGAAAATACCAGAGTGTGTTTTCTGGGATCCAGCATGGTCTCTGGACATCATGAGTATTTAACAGGCAAGAAATGGGCTGGGAAAGGGCTGGAAAGCCATGACAGAAGGCTGAGCTCAAAGGTGGACGAACAGCCCAGAAACCCAACAAACCAGCAGAGGAACAGGACTGAGATTCCCAAATTCAATGGCTTTTCAGACCAAAACCTACTCTTTCCCAGGCAAAAATCTTTGCACAAGTAGGGAGGGAAGGTTGGGAGCTGCACAGATGGCTGACCTTAAGGAATATGGATGAGGAGTGCAAAGCTACGACAGTGACTTTGGCGTTAGCCATGTGTGCAGGGAGAGCATGAACCTGGTCCCCACAAGCAGCTATTTTGCATGAAAGACCCAAAAAATTTTGGTAAAAAAGGTCTTTTCTGAGAACATGGACCTGGGAGTTCTGAGGAAGCACCACACATCAGAGCTGCTGCAGCAGTTCAAAGTTATCACCCACTGAACCCACTGATAACCCAGAGTCCCATTTCCAGAAACCCAGAACGACCAGTGCCATGCTTGCATGTAGAGCTCCACAGCTTAGCTTCATGCCATGCACAGCCCCATTTTTTTTGGGTTGGTAGACCCAAGGACAGCAGAAGGCCCAAAAGCAGAAGGAGACACAAGGACAGTAGAAGACTCACCCTCTTTGCCCTTTCTGTGCCAGCTATGACCTTCATCCCACCTCCCTGCCCTTGCTGCCCAACTACTAGCTGTTCCTTGTATTGAGACATGTTGCCGATCACCCATAGTTTGTTGAGACCCACACCTCCTCCTGCACCTGCCAAGAGGACACACTGTGGCAGGAGGCACTGCAACCTGAGCCCTGAGGTGGAACCAACCACCAAGACCCCAGGCATCTCTTAGAAGAGCTAAAGCAGTTTTGTCTTGGCTTATACAGAAGATGAGACTCAAAGCTCAATGAACTAACGTGTTCTGACAGGCTTGGCTATGGCTGCCTGTCACCCTCTTCACTTAGCCACCGAAGAATAAGTCAGTCTGAGAAGATTTAATTTGTAAAAAAAAAATAATGAAGCTTTAAATAATGAAGCTGTGATTGTAGCACGGACACATCTAGACGCTGCAAACTAATGCCACGACCTTGTGCCACCACAAAGCCATGGTGACACCTGGCCTGAGTCTTCTGCCACCATGCTGGCAGTGGGGGTGGCTGCTCCTGCCACAATGTCAGCCCCACTAGTGGCACAACTCCTCTCCAAATGGGATTTGAGACCTCATATAAGAAAACACAATCATCTTAAAGGCTTTTGCTATGAAGAGGGTGCTGTGAAGGTCTGGCTTAGCTGATGGTAAGATGCACAAGAGAGCCAGCAGAGCCACGTGTGAGTGGGCAGAGCTGCCCCAAAGACACAGCCCTGCAAGCAAAGGGACGTGCTCTGCCCCGAAACCAAGTGAGAATGGACCAGCTTGGGATGTGGAGAGACACTCTGCAAGTTGCAGGTGGGACAGGACCAGAAGGCAGGTCTTCCCGTTCCCAGCTCAGCCCTCTCTTTGCTACACCATCCTGCATGTTGTCCCAAATCCTTACCTTGCAGAGATTTACCAGTCAGAACATATATTTTTTTTTCCATGCATATTTATGTTCTTTGGTATTTGTGAGGTAGTAAACAAGCTCTTTAAACTTCAGAGCCCGACTTTTATATATATGTATATATACACACACAAAATATATACATATTTTTTTTTCCATGCATATTTATGTTCTTCGGTATTTGTGAGGTAGAAAACAAGCTCTTTAAACTTCAGACCCCAACTGTTATATGTATGTATATATACACACATATATACACGCACAAAATACATATGTATTTTGGAGAGCAGCATCAATTTTACAGGTGTCTCTAAATAATAATGTGGAAGTTAAAAAATAAATGAATGATTTTCATGGCAACACAGAGAGCAACAACCTCCATCCCCTCCCAGAAGCACACCTTTCCATGAGCACTGAGGCCAGTGGCACATCAGTGTCCCATAGGATCCATCCCACTGAATCTATCAGCCTTGCAGTAGAAAGAGGAAAAATACTTTTTCTGCTTACGGTCACAAGAATTATATGGGTTTGCTTGGGTTTCCAATCCTTTGCCTGCATTTGTAGGAGATGAGCTGTTTTCTGCCAGAAAAGGTGTTTTATTAAGGGCAGGCGGTGGTGACGGAGACTCGGCGTGAGCTCCCGAGAGCTGGAGCTGAGATGACGTGCCACCAGCATGGAGCACATCCCCTGAAGATGCAGGCTTGGCACCAGGCTGTTTAAATACAGACCTTGAGAAATTGGTAGCCAGGAGAGACTGTTGGCTTTTGCTACCAAAAACTCAAGGCAAATTAGTACCATCAGCCATCCCTGAGAATGCGAAACGGAGGTTACGTGCAAGGAGCTCAGCTCGTCTTAAGAGTGAACTTCATAAAGCTGCCATATGGGAAGGAGAAGGCACGGAGATGAATGGATCAGGGTTTGTAATCTTCTTTCAGCAAGGAAAATCAAGTCAGGGTGAGGCAGGGAATAACGAGATGATGTGTTCATTTAAAACTCAATGGCTTCTGTTTTGTTAGGGAATTTCCTTTTTATTTGAGACTGCATTTTAAATTGCATTATCATATACAAGTAGATGCTGGTCCATCACTCTTGGCTTCTCCGCTCACAGGAAGCCCTGGCTCTCCTGCATGGCAGCATGTGTCAGGGAGTCTCCGCTTTGGCTTTTCCAAAAGTCATGCCTGGGTTTTGGCCCTGCGTGGTGGTAACCAGCTCTGAACATTTCAACTGTCTGCTTGTGTGTGCTTCCAAGGCAGTCAGGACAGCCTTCCCGCAAACCTCCTCTGCTTCCAGGCTCATTCAAAGCCATTTCTTTGCTCCTTTTAATGCCTATTCCAACATCATGGCTCAATTCTTTAATTTATTTTTTTTTTGCCATAAATGTCTCTTGATGCCATTTTCTGTAACTTATACCTTACGCAGTCCTTTTTTTCTTTCAATCTGGAAGAGATACCAGGACACGGTTTTTGTGAAAGATGCCAGAAAGAGCAGCATCAGGAAAAAAAATGGCTTTTTTTTTTTCCCCTCTTCCTCTTGATTGATTAACCTTGAAGGCACCAATGGGAAAGCCAGTAGCATCAATAAGGGTGAGCACAGAGCATTGGAGAGGGAAAAGGGCTACTAGTACTCCCTGATTCCTCTTTTTAAAACACAGAGTGGAAAAGAAATAGGATTTCTTTTTTTTTCCCCACATTTGGCTTTCTGGGCAAGTTGTTCCAGAGGGCTGTCATGGTAGGCTGCACAAGGAATCCCACACGCATGGAGTTTCATGCTTTAATTTATACAAAAAACAACAACAAAAAAACCAAAAAAAACCAAACAAAAAAAAAACCCCAAAGAATATTTTATTTTCCTGTGTGTGCTCCCTCATGGGGAGAGTGAGTCCAAGGAAAAGGGTTTATCTGGGCCAGCAAAACTCACACAGGCTGCCACGAGGGGCCTGGTGCTGCTAAGTGGGGAGGGGAATCCATGGCAGTTATAGTTCCTTAACTGACTTTTGACTGACCCAATAACTGAACAATGTTTCCTAGTATAAATTTCAAAATTCAGAGGAAAAAAGATATTTCACCCAAGCTGTTCTTCAGCAAGGTCCCTGCCTCCTCACCCTGCTTGGCCCCTCTCACCTTCCTTGACGTAGGAGTGCTCCTCATCCATCAGAAGTCATTGGGAGGGAGCTCTAAAATAATTTTAGAGCTCAATTTTACCCCGAAGCAGAGCAGGAGCAAGGGCATGGGAGCTAAAGGGATGCACCATCAGAAGAACAGTCCTTTCCTAAACCACACAACCGCATCCACACCAGCCAGACAGATCATTTGACCAGAAAATGTGCAGGAAAAACACATGTACCCATGGAAAAGCCCCTTTCTCCACCTCTGGATGTGCCAAGTTGTGCTCTCACTTGCCTGTCACACCAAACTGTGGCCCCAGGCTCAGCTGCTGCTCCCACCTTCTCAAACCCAACCAGTGTTACCTTCATGCTACCAGCGGGTGTGAATGATCCTGTGGTGAATTTTCAATGAGCAGCAGGACAACGAGAATTTTTTCTGTAGCCACTAAAATCCCAGGAGCCCCCATTTGCTGCAGCAGCTCCAGAAAACACAGCAGCATCCCCCATCCCCTCCCATTCTTCTTTATACCCATTACAATTCTGCTTGCAGCTGGCAAATACTGACCGTTCTCCTTCCTCTCTTTTTTCCTCTTTCTCTTTGGGAAATGAGGATGTGTCTGCTTTGGCATTGAAGGGTTTGTAAGATGCACCCCTTGCCCCAACAGCTGATGCCATGCTGAGCTGTCTGGATAGGGAAAAAAATCTCTCCAGATGGCAGAAGCTCGCTTTGCTGCTAATTTACAAGGAATAATGCAGCTGTACCACCCAGGGAAGCACGAGCCATCCCACGCAGGCTGGAGAGTCTTGCATGAGCATTAACGGGTGCCAGCTGGGGCTGGGTGCAGGATGGTGGGAGGGAGGAAGGCTCCCTGCAAGTGTCTCCCTGCTGCTGCTGCATGGGAGGACATCAGCCCTTCACGCAGGGCTGCCCCTCTTTCCCTGGGGGAACGCCACTGGCTGGAGCAGGGTGTCTGTAGGATACGATGCACAATGACATCTCAGGGTGGCTGATGAAGCCTGAAGTCACCTTAGCTTCAGAAATGCTTGTTTTCTTTGCAAAAGCAAAATATTGTCTAGATCCTCTACTAGCACCAAAAAAAAAAAAAAAAAA
>NW_015090776.1:654452-689328 GCF_001431845.1 Calidris pugnax | reverse complement strand
CTGCCATATGGGAAGGAGAAGGCACGGAGATGAATGGATCAGGGTTTGTAATCTTCTTTCAGCAAGGAAAATCAAGTCAGGGTGAGGCAGGGAATAACGAGATGATGTGTTCATTTAAAACTCAATGGCTTCTGTTTTGTTAGGGAATTTCCTTTTTATTTGAGACTGCATTTTAAATTGCATTATCATATACAAGTAGATGCTGGTCCATCACTCTTGGCTTCTCCGCTCACAGGAAGCCCTGGCTCTCCTGCATGGCAGCATGTGTCAGGGAGTCTCCGCTTTGGCTTTTCCAAAAGTCATGCCTGGGTTTTGGCCCTGCGTGGTGGTAACCAGCTCTGAACATTTCAACTGTCTGCTTGTGTGTGCTTCCAAGGCAGTCAGGACAGCCTTCCCGCAAACCTCCTCTGCTTCCAGGCTCATTCAAAGCCATTTCTTTGCTCCTTTTAATGCCTATTCCAACATCATGGCTCAATTCTTTAATTTTTTTTTTTTTTGCCATAAACGTCTCTTGATGCCATTTTCTGTAACTTATACCTTACGCAGTCCTTTTTTTCTTTCAATCTGGAAGAGATACCAGGACACGGTTTTTGTGAAAGATGCCAGAAAGAGCAGCATCAGGAAAAAAAATGGCTTTTTTTTTTTCCCCTCTTCCTCTTGATTGATTAACCTTGAAGGCACCAATGGGAAAGCCAGTAGCATCAATAAGGGTGAGCACAGAGCATTGGAGAGGGAAAAGGGCTACTAGTACTCCCTGATTCCTCTTTTTAAAACACAGAGTGGAAAAGAAATAGGATTTCTTTTTTTTTCCCCACATTTGGCTTTCTGGGCAAGTTGTTCCAGAGGGCTGTCATGGTAGGCTGCACAAGGAATCCCACACGCATGGAGTTTCATGCTTTAATTTATTATGCTGGTTCAACTTCAGACCCCCTTGCAAAAAAAACAAAACAAAGAATATTTTATCTTCCTGTGTGTGCTCCCTCATGGGGTGCCTCGTCGGGTGCCACTTGGAGCACAGACAGGTAACCACAGCCACGCACAGGGCTGTGTTTGGTCCCCTCACTGCCTTGGTGAAACCCACTGGTGGTGGGGATGCTCCCCAGTGGATAAATAACCAGTAACGATGAAAAAATATGGTTCAAACCAAATAGCCAGTGTTATAACCCCTTTGAGCCCAGGATTTTGAGGGCAGGGTGGGAAACTGACAGCACCTCTAAATCAGCCAATTGAATTTAACTCCTTGTACTGATCAAATTATTGAAGCCCGTTTTTCTCTTTCTGGAGGCTGGCACGCACAGGGCACAAGAGCTGGGAAAGAAGCCAGGGAAAGGGTTTTGGGTGAGTCCAAGGAAAAGGGTTTATTTGGGCTGGCAAAACTCACACAGGCTGCCACGAGGGGCCTGGGGCTGCTCAGTGGGGAGGGGAATCCATGGCAGTTATAGTTTCTTAACTGACTTTTCACTGACCCAATAACTGAACAATGTTTCCTAGTATAAATTTCAAAATTCAGAGGAAAAAAGATATTTCACCCAAGCTGTTCTTCAGCAAGGTCCCTGCCTCCTCACCCTGCTTGGCCCTTCTCACCTTCTTTGACATAGGAGTGCTTTCATCCATCACAAGCCATTGGGAGGGAGCTCTAAAATAATTTTAGAGCTCAATTTTACCCTGAAGCAGAGCAGGAGCAAGGGCACGGGAGCTAAAGGGATGTACCATCAGAAGAACAGTCCTTTCCTAAACCACACAACCACATCCACACCAGCCAGACAGATCATTTGACCAGAAAATGTGCAGGAAAAACACATGTACCCATGGAAAAGCCCCTTTCTCCACCTCTGGATGTGCCAAGTTGTGCTCTCACTGCCATTGGGAGGGAGCTCTAAAATAATTTTAGAGCTCAATTTTACCCTGAAGCAGAGCAGGAGCAAGGGCACGGGAGCTAAAGGGATGTACCATCAGAAGAACAGTCCTTTCCTAAACCACACAACCACATCCACACCAGCCAGACAGATCATTTGACCAGAAAATGTGCAGGAAAAACACATGTACCCATGGAAAAGCCCCTTTCTCCACCTCTGGATGTGCCAAGTTGTGCTCTCACTTGCCTGTCACACCAAACTGTGGCCCCAGGCTCAGCTGCTGCTCCCACCTTCTCAAACCCAACCAGTGTTACCTTCATGCTACCAGCGGGTGTGAATGATCCTGTGGTGAATTTTCAATGAGCAGCAGGACAACGAGAATTTTTTCTGTAGCCACTAAAATCCCAGGAGCCCCCATTTGCTGCAGCAGCTCCAGAAAACACAGCAGCATCCCCCATCCCCTCCCATTCTTCTTTATACCCATTACAATTCTGCTTGCAGCTGGCAAATACTGACCGTTCTCCTTCCTCTCTTTTTTCCTCTTTCTCTTTGGGAAATGAGGATGTGTCTGCTTTGGCATTGAAGGGTTTGTAAGATGCACCCCTTGCCCCAACAGCTGATGCCATGCTGAGCTGTCTGGATAGGGAAAAAAATCTCTCCAGATGGCAGAAGCTCGCTTTGCTGCTAATTTACAAGGAATAATGCAGCTGTACCACCCAGGGAAGCACGAGCCATCCCACGCAGGCTGGAGAGTCTTGCATGAGCATTAACGGGTGCCAGCTGGGGCTGGGTGCAGGATGGTGGGAGGGAGGAAGGCTCCCTGCAAGTGTCTCCCTGCTGCTGCTGCATGGGAGGACACCAGCCCTTCACACAGGGCTGCCCCTCTTTCCCTGGGGGAACGCCACTGGCTGGAGCAGGGTGTCTGTAGGATACGATGCACAATGACATCTCAGGGTGGCTGATGAAGCCTGAAGTCACCTTAGCTTCAGAAATGCTTGTTTTCTTTGCAAAAGCAAAATATTGTCTAGATCCTCTACTAGCACCAAAAAAAAAAAAAAAAAAGTGCTTTCTAATGACTCATCAATCTTGTCTCCCTTTTGGCTTTTACCTTTTCTGTCTTTTTTTTTCCTTTCTGCTCTCTCAATAGCTGGGGAGGGCACTGCTGCTCTGTGTGCTCCCCAACCACCTTCCCCACGCTCGGCAGGAGGCAGGGCCAGGCCCACTATGGCCACCACTGCCCCTGACCTGCTCCATGCTGGCACCTCCCGGCCTCTTCCTCCTCACTTTCCACCAGGCTGCAACCCCGTAAAAGTGCTGTAGTTCATGCCTGGGTGCAGCCTGCCCGGGGGACAAGGCGGTTGCAATGTACCCAGCAGGAAAGCTCGAATAAAAAGGGTGGAAAAGCTGAAGAACCTTGGGGGGCAGGAGGTATTGCTGCTGCTGCTGCACGAAAAGATAGGACTTTCCATCTCCAGCCAACTTTACATATTGAAAGGCCACAAGGTCTCCCTGGATCCTTCTCTTCTCCAGGCTAACAACCCCAACTTTCTCAGCCCTTCTCCATAGCAGAGGTGTTGCAGTTCTCTGACCATTTCTGTGGCTTCCTCTGGACCAGTTCTAACAGGTCCATGTCTGTCTTGGTGCCAGGGATCCCAGAGCTCATACAACCAGTTCTCCCTGTAGCCCAGTGGTGGCGGATGCAGCAGGTTTTGTTATAATCCTATTTTTTTTGATCTTGCTCATCTCCAAAGGAGCTCTTGTCAGAAGTGATGCCAGAGGTCAGGAGAGCCATTGGTCACCTTTTAACTGCTAAGAAGGCTTTTGGCTAGTAGTCAGCAGCAAGCCAGAGGAGGCAAGGAAGGGAGGAGTCATGGGGAGAGAAAGGGTGGGTGTAGTTTATAAGCAGAGAAAAATAGAAAGGAAAGAATTTGTCTGCAGACAGTGAATGGACCACCTTCATGAGCTTGATCTGGCTCCTCTGGGGCTGCCAAACGAGCCTCTGTCTGCCAAGTGGTGCATGTTCTCGGCTGCCCCCCTGGCAAGGTAGTTGAAGGTGATTTGGGTTCTGAATGTGATTTAGTTTTTGCTAAAGATCTGCCCTCTCCCCACCAAGTACTCCTTCCTGGAAGGTTTGTGGGTCCCTGGGAAGTTCCACCCTCAGCATCACCAGGGATGGTACTGAATGACTTGGGCAGTAAAGATGAAGCCAACTCTTCACTTGGTTGCCTTCCCCACCTGGCACTGCCTGAGTCGGGATTAACCACTCCACAGGCACTGGGCAAAGCCAGTGGGCAGCAGTGGGGTGTTGTGGGGTTGGTGGGTCCAGCTGAATCCCCCTGCAAACTTTTCCTTGTCCTCCTCCTTCAGAGCGAGCCCGGGATTACCTGCACAAGACTGGACGCTTCATCGTCATTGGTGGCATTGTCTCACCCGTGCACGACTCCTATGGGAAGACGGTGGGTCATCCCCATTTTCCCTTTCTGCATCATATGGCTGATGGTGTCTCAAGTCAGCGTCAAGCACTGGGCAGTGCTGCCTGCACCTGTGGTCCTTTCATGGACCTCCTCTACCCACAGCAGGCCCTGACCATGGGAAAGTCTCCAAGAGGATGGAGCGGATAAACCCATTTGCTTTTTAGATAAAAACTGCAGCGAGATCCTACAACCAGCCAAAGTACTAGACAGCAAAGAGGAATGTTCTCACCCAAGTAGGGATGGTCATCTTGTTGGGTTGGGCTTGGGATTCTTTCGTTTGAATGATTTCAAAGCCAATTTTATTGTGGGGATGGTGACAATGCAAACAGGGACCTTTAAAAGCACCTTCGGGGGGGGGGCGGGAAGAATGTTCTCACCCAAGTAGGGATGGTCATCTTGTTGGGTTGGGCTTGGGATTCTTTCGTTTGAATGATTTCAAAGCCAATTTTATTGTGGGGATGGTGACAATGCAAACAGGGACCTTTAAAAGCACCTTCGGGGTCGGGGGGAAGGACAGAATCCAAATTAGGAGAGGAAAGGATTTAATCTTCTCCTGAAAGCTGGAGAAATTTCTTTGAGAAACCACCATCCCCAAGACTGGCCCTACTGCATTGCCAGGCTGAGAGCAGAAGTGCTGAGCAAATCTCACCGACTGGTTGTAAGCACAGCTGAAGTAAGGCAGGGACTCTCCTCCTCCAGCAAACAGGAGCTTAAGTAACTTTTTGTGGGCAGGAATTAATCCTTCTGAGCAAGCCCAATGCTCTGCCCCGGGAAGGTTTGGAAGCCCAGGCTGTCCAGGGCATGACATTTGGCTCCTCCCCATAACTGCTCCCCCATCATCCTCTCTTTGCAGGGTCTGGTCTCAAGCCGGCACCGCCTGACCATGTGCCAGCTGGCTGTCCAGTCCTCCGACTGGATCAGGTGAGCTTCATTAAAAACCAGAGGCCTTCCTCTCCTAGTCCATCAGAGAATCCAAGTGGGCCCCTTTGTCTTCAAGGAATCTTGCAAGTACCCGGGTAAAGCCCGTATTGACCTAACTCACCCCAGCCTCGTGCCGTGGCACCTTCCCTTTCTACACCTGCAGCACCAGCCCATGGACTCTCCCCTTCCCAGCATTGCCACGTGGTGTCTGTTGGCTGAGGTGGGATCAGAAACATCTCTGGGTTGCCCTCAGGAAGCAGGGTCATAAGACATGTAGATACATCCAAGCCAAATGAAAGATGGTTAGTTGGGTACCAAGGGAGGAAAGGCATCAGGGAGCACATCAGGCCATTAGGGAGAGCTGGGTGGAAGGGCTGGAAAAAGGACATGGTCCATAATAGAGCTTGGGGGACAAGGGTGGCCGTTCCCAGTACTGCTGGCAAACCCAGTGGGGAGGAGGTAACATGGCCAAGAGGTCCAGGCAGGGGCCAACACTGTTGCCTTGCTGTGCTCCCTACAGGGTGGACCCCTGGGAGTGCTACCAGGACACCTGGCAGACCACCTGCAGCGTGCTGGAGCACCACCGTGACCTGATGAAGGTAAGGCAACTCCCACGCTGTGGGTGCATCTCAGGGTAAGGGCACAGGGAGAGTGCAGGAGTGGGGTTGCTCTTGCACCAGCACGTGGACATCAACAACCAAAACATGGCTGAGACAGTCAGAGAGAAGGCTTGCAGGAACGTGTCTGAAATCCTGACCCAGAAGAGTTGTCACAGCTGCTTTGAGCTCCTTGCCCTGATGGTGAAAGCAGATTGAGCCCTCCAGCTGGAGCCAGTGGCTGTGCATACCAGGAGAGGTGCAGGGCTGATGGCAGGGATGGGCATAAGCCAGATCATTGATGTTGACCACTTGCTCCACCCCAAGGGGAAGGAGAGGTGGGTGGGTGTCCCAGCTGAGCTGAAACTGTTGTATACACCCACCGGAGCGGCTCAGTAAGATGGGAAAATTCAGCAGCTGGGAAGTCCCAATGGAGCACAAAACCCAGGAGGACAAGTCTCTTCAGAAGCCCAGGAAGGCCTGAGGGCAAAAAAGGAAGGCAACTGCCCTCGGGTGACCGAGGGGCACAGCTGCTGCCAACACTTGGATATAGCAAAGGTGGAAAACCAATAAAACAGCATCATACACACTTGTGGGCAGCACAGGCAGGAGGCACAGAAGCAGCATTAAGCAGCCCAGCAGGATGTCCAGTCCATCCAGGTGTTGAAGCGAGGAAGCCCCCAGGGGTGCCTTCCTTCTCCTGCAGGGACTAGGGGAGAAGACAAGTGCCCAAGTTTGCTCCCTGGGCAATGTGTAAGCTGCTGCCTTTGCACCACTGATTCATCAGCTGCTGTGTTTTTATTTACTCATCAGGATTTATAAGCACCTCCAGGTGTTGAGGGCAATGCCCCCCTGCAGGCAGCATAGCTCCAGCCTTGACTGCCTCATGGGTCCTCACAAAAATGTAATCCCACAGTCTCCAACCTTAACCACAAGTTGGTAGCCACTGGGTCCTGCTAGTTCTGGGACCATCCAGTGAGGTCAGATGGGATCAGAGATCCTAAAGCAAGCCTGGACATACCTGTCACTGAAGATGGCCTTCAGCCTTGGGTGCAAAGTCTTGATATGGGGGTTGGAAAGGTCTCGGGAGCCAACTGAGGTGAAGGTGCTGGTCTGGCTACTTCTCTCTCTTGTTACAGAGAGTGACTGGCTGCATCCTCTCCAATGTCAACACCCCCTCCATCACCCCCGTGATCGGCCAGCCCCAGAACGAGTCCTCGCAGACCATCTACCAGAACAACAACAACGTCTCCAACAAGCCCACTGCGGGTAGGTGGCAGGGGGGGTACAGAAGGGAGGGGGTGACCACCCTCCACTCACCTCACAGCCAGGACTGCTGAGTGTTAGGAATGGTGCTCCATCCTCTTATTTCTGGGTCAGGTCTGTTCATCAGCCTCCATGCACCAAGTCTAGGGTTGGGTGGAGATGCGATGCCAGGGAGGGGAGCTGGAGTAGCATCCACCACAGTGAGGGGAACCAGAAGCAGGTGAAAACGGCAGTGAAATCACACTGGAATTTAGCTGGATGGTGTCCAGGTAATGACAGCAGCTCAGAGAAAGGGTATCTGGTACTCAATGGGGTGTGTGCGAGGGATAAGCTGGCAGGAGAGATGGTGCAGCTGGAACCCACATGAACCATCAGGATGTGGGATGTGGAAGTATTAGCTGGGAAGAAGAGGGGGGATTACTTAAATCCCACAAAAACAAGCATCTTGAGATTTTTTTTTAGTGATTTTAGCTGTCTAGCTGGTCCCTTCAAGGCACAGCATAGTGCTCTTGGGAGTTAAGACTGCAAGAGGCAGCTGTAGGGAGATGTTGAGAGTGGTTCCTGCACCCAGGCACAGGAGTATTTCGCAGGACTAAGGTGGCCAAAGCATTCATGTAGGTTGGTTGCACAGCCTCTCTCCCATTAATTTTCCATCTTCTTCACCTTTTAGCAAAGATCCTGGGGAAGGTGGGAGAAAGCCTGAGCCGGATTTGCTGCGTTCGCCCGCCCATGGAGCGCTTCACCTTTGTGGGTACGTAGTGGAAAGCCCCAGCATCTCCTTAACTTCAGCACCAGCCCCCAGCCTTTCTCCCAGTCCTCTCTCCCAGGTCAGGCACCAGCATCTCTGCTTTGCTTTCCTTCTCCAGATGAAAATGCCAACTTGGGGACAGTGATGAGATACGAGGAGATTGGTGAGTACACAGCACGCTCCATGTTGCTCCAGCTCCTCTAGGCTGGAGTTACGTGGCTCAGGAGCAGCTGCACGACAGATACGGTGGCGAGTGAAGGATGCTGGATCATCGCACCCTGATCCCAGCTCTTGGGGCTCAGGGGTGGAACAGGAGCAGTACTAAACTGGCCTGAGCCCATTCCCATTGTCAGACAAGCAGCCTGAAGTAAGGGAGTGGGGACCCAGCTCCCAGAGCTGGCATGGACTTGCCATGGCATCATGCTTTGAAGATAACCCCAAGTGCCCTCAAAACTTGCCCTCCCATGGTGGTGCCACTCACATCCTCACATTGCCTGCAGCCCTGCAGAGCTTTGCACACAGCAGCAGGAGGGACTTCAGCTGCCCAACCAGCCATGGTGCCCCTTTCTCAAAAGCCCTTTAGGGGTTTTAGACCCATCAGGCTGCCATGCATTTAGCACCACTGTCCATCACTCAGGGCTCTGCAGGGGGAGCTTGCTGGTGGTTTTGGGACCCGTTTCATGGGCTAGCTCACACACAGCCTGACACAACACCCACCCTGGCACCAGCACCATGCAGAGCCCAAAGGCTTTGGCCACCTGGAAATGCCAACCAGGGAGGCACCTTCCCATGCAGCTGCCTCTTCCCACGCTTTTGGGTGAGTTTATGGCTTTCCTCTGCTGGTTGTATAAATAAATTAATTTTTATGGGCCCGTTAGAGTAGAAAGCTCCTTCCCACAACACAACTGTCTTGCTGAACAGCAAAGCCAACCCTCAAAGCAAGCTGTCAGTAAGCAGCAGTCCCAGCCTGGGGAGAAAAAGGGAGGACATGGAAGTCCTCCAGGATGAGCAAGGAAAACCTCTGGCATTTCATGCTTCGCTAAAGCAAACACAGCCAGCTCTGAGCAGTCCCTGAGCTCTCCCCATTGCCCCAGGGCTAGAGGCCCTGCAGCAGATCATGAAGCAATTGTGGGTGCCCATAGCATAGAGAAATTATTCCCTTCACCAGGGCCACAGCACCTCCAGGGCTGGAGCATAGCGGTAGTTGAACAGGACATAGCAATGCTGACAACATTGCTGCATGGGAGAGGAGCTGCATTAAATTAGGGTGGGGGATATTTGATGTATGGCACCAGTAGGGATGTGAGAAGGACCATGGGATCTTTAGCAGTACTTGTTTTGACAGGGGAGGTCTGTGGAGAATAGGATCCCCCCAGGTAGTGCAATGGGATGGTGGGGCAAACGATGCCTGCCCAGCTCCATTTGCTCCCACCTCTGAGCTTCTCTGCTTCTTTTCTTCAGAGCTTCGCATCTTACTGCTCTGTGGCAGTGACTTGCTGGAATCCTTCTGCATCCCTGGTCTCTGGAACGAGGCAGACGTGAGTCACCACTTCTGGGCACCTCTCCATGTTCCTCTTCCCCAGGATCTCTTCCTCCTCTGCTTCCCACACCTAGTGCTCCTTGGGAGCCATTCAGGTCCCTGGGGATGGCAGGAGCTGTGCCCACCATCCCCATTGCCTTCTCCATTCTAACCATGACCCTCACTTTTCCTACACATGGCCAGGGACAGGGTCTTCTACTCCCAAGTCACCAGCCCTACCCAGCTTCCCCTTCCGTAGACCCAAACCCTGCTCCTACTCACCATTCATGCAGAAGATATCACCCAGGGTGCAGGACAACCCCATCCCAAGGGATTTCCAAAGGCCAATTTCCAAAGGGCCCTCCCAACTCCTCATCACTTGGTAGGAGGCAGCATCAAGTAGATGCCAGTCCCAGCAGAGTGAGGTGTGGAGGTAGGAAATAAGATATTTACAGAAGTTGTCCAGACTTTAGAAATTAAACACATTTACAGGCAAATCAACGGTTTTCACTTCATTGCAGGCTTTTCCTGCAATGTTGGGTGCCCAAGCACACATCTTTAAAAAGACCAAGAAGTAAAACCATCTTGATTCCTCAGCCTGGTGATGCCTAACACCAACTCACAGCTGACTGATAGCACCTTCACTGCCACAACTCAAATAGGCAAAACCTACTGCCCACCTCTCTGTGCGTCCCCCTCCCTGCCTCCCGTTAGTGAAGGACTGCAGCAGGACACCCAGCATGCTGGACACCACGGTCCCTGCCTGAAGAAGCCACATTTTTGGGGGGGACACTGGCTCTAGAGAAGGGCTGGGTTACCCACCTGCATGCTGCTCCTGGCATTCAGAGCGGAGCTGGCTACGGGAGCTCATCTGGCTGGCTGCTGAAATCGGGCAGCCAACACAGCCTGCCCCCCTCCTTGAACCTCTCAACCACTTCTAAAATCAGTTACCACATCTTCAATCCTAAGTTTTTTAAAACTATTAGCTGGCAGAGATCTCCTCTGAAAGGATGCAAAATCTGAGATGAGGCAAGTCTTGAAGCCCAGCACAAAGGATGCAAAAATTGGATGTCTAAGCACAGGCAGAGGAGGCATTCTGCACCAGCACCACCTCACAGGCTCCTGCTGCCTGCATTTGCTGACCCATAGCTCTTTTGGATGAGCCTGGTTTGTTTCAACAAAGATAGGTGTGAGCAGTAGGAGCCATACCCACATGGTGGCAAACTTGGCCGCCACCAGCCTCAGCGCAAGCAACCTTGGAAGAACAACCCTACAAGACCTGTGTCAGGACCAACATGTCCATCCTGCTCATATAGGCTTCCAGCGAGGTAGAGGTCACATCCTCCTTAGGCAACCTCTTCTGCTGCCACCCTCTTTCTACCACGACAAGTCCTCCCTAAAGCCTAACTTCAACATCTAGTAATAGGATTTAACCCTGTTTGTTAACCTTTTTGTTTCATCCACTGCAGACCACTCACCACACCTTGATAATGCCATGTTTCTGCCAAAGGCTGTTGAGATAGAAAGTGAATTTAAGGCTATCTCCATCCAGACCATGTCTCAGCTTTTCACAGTGCCGGGGTGGTCCCTGTTTGTTAACCTTTTTGTTTCATCCACTGCAGACCACTCACCACACCTTGATAATGCCATGTTTCTGCCAAAGGCTGTTGAGATAGAAAGTGAATTTGAGGCTATCTCCATCCAGATCATGTCTCAGCTTTTCATGGTGCCGGGGGGGTTGGCAGACAGTGGCAGTTTTTGCATGGGGTGGTCACAAAGCTCTCCCTGCTTTGGGTTGCTCCTAGATGGAAGTGATCGTTGGGGAGTTCGGGATCGTGGTGGTGCCTCGGGATGGAGCAGACCCCGACCGGATCATGAACCACTCTTCCATACTCCGCAAGTACAAAGTAAGTGAATGCACCCATGGCCAGGGAAGACTGCTAGAGGACCCACAGCTCCCCAGGGGAACGCTTCTGCCACAAGAACACAAAATGTCTTGAGGCCAGGTGCTCTCAGCTGCTGGGTGGGATGAGAAATGGGGCCATCATGCAGCAGTTCTCCAAGGCTGGTGGGGCAGACACATGCTTGCAGGCCATCCCTTCACTCCTCTCTTCCTCCTTCCTCTGCAGAACAACATCCTGGTGGTGAAGGACGACTCAAACCACCCCATGTCAGTTGTCAGCTCCACCAAAAGCAGGTGGGTGATGCAAGGGGATTCCTGCTAGAGGGTGGGATCCCCTCCATTCGTGGGGACAGCAAAGTGACACCTAGCCGGGCTCTGACCCCTTCTCTCCCCCTGCATCCCCAGACTGGCCCTGCAGCATGGGGATGGACACGTCGTGGATTACCTCTGCCAGCCTGTCATCGACTACATCCTCAAGAGCCAGCTCTACATCAACGCCTCTGGCTAAGCGCCAGAGGTCTTGCAGCGAGACAGCCCTCGTGTCCCGCCTGCCTACAGCTCTCCATCACTCTTTTCTCTCTCTCTCTCTCTCTCTCTCAAGTCTGTGTCTCCATCTCTCTCCCCACCCCATGGCCTCCTGCCCATGTCTGCCTTTCACCCCCGGCGCCAACGCTCCATCGTGCAGCAATGTCCAGGGAACCGCAGCATGGCCCCAAGGGGAACAGTTTGGTCTCTTTTTTCAGGGGGCTGCCCTCCCTCTCACAGTGGGGAAGGTAGAAGGGACCGGTAAAAGAGCGATGTGCTCGGTGCGCTCGAGGGGAGGCAGCTCCAGCACCCCCCTCCCAGCATGTCACTGGGAAATGGTCCCCCCGGTCCGTCCTCCCAGCATGCTCAGAGCAGGGGCTTCCTCTTCTGCATCATCTTACGGTACTTAAGCTCAATAAATCTAGGAGGACTCTTTTTTTCTTAAATAGTTCTAGTGCAAGCCCTTTTGACCTCTCAACACGATGACCAAACGAATCCTGGTTGGCAGCGGGCAGTTGTAACTCAACTGGATTGGTGCCCCACCACAGGTGAACCTCCTCAGGCCAGGAGGACAACTCAGCTGAAAAAAATAATCATCCTGGCCCTGAAAAATCATGGCAAGGGCATTTCTGAAGGGGAGTAGAGGCCTTGGCAAGTATTGCTGCCAAAGCATTACAGGGGGGATGCCATGTCTCACCTTTCCTTGGCTGCAAGTGAACCCAACCTACCCCACTTAGGCAAGTGGAGTTGGAGTGATGCTCTACTCTGACCCAGCGTCAGAGGGGGCAGCCCACGGCACCTAGAAAAGGACCTGACATTTATGAAGCCAAGAAACAAGGGAGGAAGAAGCAGGTGGTGACCTAAAGCCTCTTGTGAGAATTTGCCCCAAACCTGGGGCTGAGCTTCATGAGGGCTGAGTCCGCCCCCATCCTCTAGCCTTCAGATCTCCATTTCTGTCTGTAAACGTCCCCTTTGTCCCTCCACTCCTCCCCTCTTCCTCTCCTTGACGAGTTTATTAAATGCATGATACTTTTCCCCCCTCCCAAACCGGCTGTGGCTACTTTACACATCCCTTGGGACGTGCCAGGCTCCTGCTGTCCTGCCTGTGACGTGCTCCCAGACGCCAGGGAAGGAGCCCAGTGGAGACACTTGCATTAAAACCAGGGCAGATAACATGGAGAAAAAGAAAATTATTTAAGTCTTGTGGAGATGAAGGTTGCTGAAGTGGGCCATTGCCCTGCTGAGCACCCCTAGGGTGGAAGGACCCTGCGCAGCACCTGGGAAAGGTCACAGCCACACGGAGGAAGGTACAGTCCT
The DNA here is from genome assembly GCF_001431845.1 of Calidris pugnax. NCBI lineage: Eukaryota > Metazoa > Chordata > Aves > Charadriiformes > Scolopacidae > Calidris > Calidris pugnax. The sequence continues at coordinate 676,203 of NW_015090776.1, read as the reverse complement.
GCTTTACTCCTCATCTTTTCCTCTCCCTTTGCTCTGTCTAACCTTGTATGGCTTTGGGTGTAGCCCTGCTGCCTATAGCTCCTGGGCAGATGCCCACTCCCAACAAATTTGGGTTAATTGGGCTCAGGCTAGAGCCCCCCACTGAGGCACAACCACTGCCCATGCTGGCTTTGTGGCTTTCCCAGGGCAGTGCTGTGACTAGCTTCTGCTCCCCAGCGAGGGACAGTGCAGCGATGAGACACCCAAAGGCTGAGAGTCCTCCAGGGTGTTTCAGGAAAACATTGATTTATTTATTTGTTTTTCTTCCTTGACCATCTACGAAAGGTCACAAACTGCTCTCATGTAAGCTTCAAAGAAGAGACGCTGTACTAAATTTGATGACCACCTGGATGCTGCTGGCATGTCTGTAACAGCAAGCAACTTTGGGCAAAACAAGGTAGCTTACGGCCACAGGCTTCTTGCAGCTAGCAGGGTTTTGGTGGGCTAATGGTTCCTCGAGGAGGGCACAGCCCTTCACAGAAGGGAAAGCAGGAGAGACAGAAGTGATGTGGCTTACCCAAAGGCCAGAAGAGGTCTTTCCTTGCCAGGGATTTCCCTCTGAATGGAAAGGCTTGTTCAGGAACTGTGGTAAATTTGGCAGCTGAATCCCTAAGCATCAGCTCTGATATCTCCAGGCAGTACCCCATGGGGTGAGGAGACAGGGAGATGCCAAAGCAGAGAGGGCAATGAGAGCATGCAGGACTTGGAGTGAAGGGACACCTCTTCTCCAGGGAGATCTTCAGCCTATTCAGGCTGCTCACCACCACTCTACTGAGCTCCTTAGCTAACATGCTGGGCAGGTGCCCAGGGTGGGACATCCATGAAATACCCAATGGAGGTAAGCCAGTAGCTAGACTCCTCTCCACCCATTGTTCTCACATGTTCAGTTTTTCAGTCTCTCCTCCCTCTCCAGCCCAAAACAGAAGTTATTTCTGATAACAGCCTCCTGTTCTTGCCAGACATCACCCCTGCTTCTTAGCTCCAAGCTAGAGGAGAAAAAGCAACGGTAGCAACCAGCCTCCAAAACATACACACACACGCAGAGAGAGGGATTTCAACCTCCTTGGGGAAGCGATGCCTCTTTGAAGGGGGAGGAAGGACAGTAGGGTTTAACTGAGGAAAAGGCACAAGGAAGTACAACAAAGGAGATGGAGAAGGCAGACAGGCGGCATGTCCAAGAGCCATCTCAGACCCTTCCTCCCTCAGGTATGTGAGATGGGACACAGGGGAAGGGAGACAGCTTCCCACCCCGTTGCGGTTAGGACAGCATGCCTTAGAGACGTAGCGTTGTGGTACAGATGATGAGTATATTCTGTCTTACTATTCTTACCTGCGCCTTCGTGTGTCTGCTCAGTAAAACTCACAGTATGGGGGGGTGGGGTGGGACATGGGGGTTTGTAACAGGTCACTCAGCTCTGGACTGGTTTGGAAAATGTCTTTGGGTGGGTATGGAAAAAACATCATAATCCCTGAAGAACCATGAGGCCATCGGGGAGGTGAGGACCCAGGGTTTCCAGGGCACAGGAGAGAGGGGTGGGAAGAAGCTTGTGGATTTTGGTCTTTGAACCTCCACTTTTAAACAGTGCAGTTTGCTGAAAGAGAAATGAACTTCAAAAGCCTTTTGGAGATTAAAAAAAAAAAATAAGGGGGGAGGGAGGGAAAGGGGTTGAAGTTGCCATGCCACCAATTTCACCTTTGTCGGAAGTTTTGGAGCCTAATTTTTTTTTCTTATGTTGCTATATGGAAAAAAAAACAGTCATTGACAAAAAGAAACCAACTTTATCAGCAAAATGTTTAAATTATGTAATAAACAAAACAAAACAGAACAAAGATGTAGCTGGTGTTATTTCAAAACAGCCCCAAGACCAAATCAGCATGAAGAGCGCAAGCAGCTGCACCCCTGGGGAACTGATGGCCAAACTCACAGAAACCAGGGAGCTAGAGAAAATAAACCAGTAGGCAAGATCCAGCCAAAAGTATTTGTTATTTATTGACATCCTCCTTTTCAAAAAACCCAACTCATAGAAAAATGAAGTCAGGTCTATAATACCTGTCCCTATTGCTGTACAGCAGGAGAAGGTAGATGTGCCAGAGGCAAGAATACTTCTTGTTTAAATAAAAGTGTAAGGCAGACATATACATTGGTATATCCTTATCAAGCAAAAGCATGGGTGCTGCTTTATCAGAGAATCAGAGCTAACGAGGGGTGAGCACGTCCTGCAGTGTCCTCCTCCATCCAGGACCTCCTCTTTCACCACTATGCAGGCTTCAGGGCTTCAGCAGAGTTGACTTTCAGCACCTGCTAGCTCTTTTTTTCCCCTGAAATGGCGTCTAAAGGAAGCTGGGAGCAGTGTCAGAACAGAGCTGGACCCACAGGAAAGCCACGGGTGGGTGAAGCAAGCACCATGATCTTCAACTCCTCCAAGCTCTCTTCAGATGTACAGCGGGAAACCCTGCAGACAACTATTTGAGCCTCTGAGAAACATCCAGCACCACGTGGGAGGGAGGAAGGGATGGATGGAGAGGGAAATGGGCAGCACCAAACAAGACATGAACACATATTCAAGACATCATCAATATTTTTAAGTGGATTGAATCAGAACACTGGCACTCCAGCAGTATGGGACCAGGCTCCCAGATGTGAGAGCTTGTGGCTGCAAATCCCTGGAGAAAGCCCTCATTCTTGTAACAAGCGCTACAGGGCCCTGAGTGCTTGCGCAGAGAGGACACTACCTTGCTTCTCCCAGGGTCTGGGAGACCCAGGAAGCTGCCTGGTACCACACCAGCTAGTCTTGGAAGGAAAGGTTGTGCTTGACCTTGTAAGGGGATGGTAGAGACACCTGTGCTTGCCCAGGAGGAGCTTTGACAAGAATGTCATTCCTCAGGGGCTTTGGGACTTGCAAAGAACTGAAGGAGAAAGAAAGGGTGTTCTCTCTTCCTGGCTGAGGGAAGCAGGTGGAGCATTTGAGGAGCCCCAGCAGTTCCCTCCTCCTCGGCTACCCTCCAAGCCTGGGATCCCCTTCTTTCTCCATCCTGCCATCACCCTGAGCTCAAAGGCAGCTGGCACTTTTTTTTTTTCTTTCCCCTTTAGAAAAATCTTAACTACCTCAACTGGGGCGCACCATGGAAGACCTGCAGCTTAATGAAAAAGGTCATCAGTGGCATCTGATGCCAAATGTCCAAGACACAACAAAACCACACTAGCACCACTCCCAGCAAGGTGAGGACTGGGCAGGTTGGGAGGAGAAAGCCATATGTCACAGGTCAAAACTCATCTCCCTCGAGCTGCCACTTCACGCTGCTTGCTCCCTGCCTCCTGAGAAGAAGATCCCATGGAGAACATGAGTAGGAGGTGGTGGTGGTAGTGTCAAAAGTAAGGACAGAGACTGTAGACACTCTGTGTGTGCCAGACCAGGAGGGGGGACCCACAGAGGATGGAGAACCTCTTGTGAAGGTTGTGAACTTCAGGCTCTGAACTATGCAAATTCCCAAGGGTAACACCAAGCCAACTCCCACCTGCATGTCAGAGAAATGTTGTAGGAACAGGCTGTTCTTCAGTCAGGAACACCTTCATGCAACCAGGAGTCTCCTTCCTCTCATGACCGAGGGACGGACCACTTTGAAAAATCAGGGACTCTCCAGGGCTAGCATGACTATGAGAACTTCAGCTGCCACACTGAACTTGAGGGTAAAGATCAGTTCACCACAGTCAAATGCAGTCCTGCTGGGTTTGGGGAGGGCAGCTGGACCAGGCTCTCCTGCCATCACAGTCTGGCAGGTGCTGCAAGCCTTTCCAGAGCCCACTCATGGCAATTCAATGGCTTTTGTGTTGTAACAACCTGGAGGAAGACTCTTCTGGATATCCTCCAGGTTCTTAATATCCGCCAGGATCCCATCAATGCTGCTCTCCAGTGTTTGCACCCGGGCCTTCTGTAATGCGGCTGTCTGCTCCAGCTCCAACATCTCATCCTTCAGCTGTTTGCTTCTGGCTTTAGCTTTGCTAAAATTCATCTCAAGCTGCTTCAGGCCATCCTCATCCACAGCACCAGGCTGGTCTGTTGCACAGGAGGAAAACAAGGAAGAGGGGACCATGGATGGAGGCTGAGGATTAGACTAGATCTTTCCAGATATTTCATCTCCATCCTGCTGCCCAGCCTGTTTACAGGCACCACCCCACATAGCTCCCAGCAACCCTGCCCAGACCACAGCAAGGACCTGTCTCCATCCACGCCCTACAGCAGGGGCTCAAAACCTACTCATTAGACGCAGCAGCTCTTCCAAGGCACTCAATGTCTCCTTCACGACCATTCCTGCCTCGCCAGCCTTAGCATGGACCCTCTGAGCTTCCTGTGCTGTCTAAAGAAGGCAAGATGGCAGCTGTAAGGTGAAGTCTTGCCCAAATGTAAAGAGGGAAGGGGACAAGGTGAGGGACATAGGGACCCACCTCCTGTATCACAGCGGCATCTGCTTCAACCTCCGAGCGCTTCCTCTTAAATTCATCGTCCTCTTCCTTGGCCTCACGCTGCAGGGTAGCCACTGCCTTCTCCAGGGCCAGGACACCATCAGCCGACTTGTTGGCTTCCACCCTCAGCCTTGTGATCTCCTATGGAACACAAAGGGACTTTCAGGGGAGCAGAGCATGGCTGAAATTGGTCTGGATGCACTGGGGCATGGAGCTAGTGGAAACTGGTTCCTTCCACAGGCACCCAAAATTAACATGGGCTTTCCTGTGTCCTTCATGTGCTCCCACCTGTTAGGGCATTGTTTCTATGATTACGGCTCAACCCAGGCACCCAAAATTAACATGGGCTTTCCTGCATCCTTCATGTGCTCCCACCTGATAGGGCATTGTTTCTATGATTACAGCTCAATCCCCCCTGCAGATATCAGCAAATCCCTTGGGAATTACAACATACAGTCTGGGAGCCAAACTCAGCAACGCCAAGTCTGGGAACTGCCAGCAAGTCAGACTCTGGAAGTAAAAAAATCCCCTTGGCCACCAAAAGGTGGCTACAGAGAGATGTCTTAGAGATCCTCGCTGGACAAACATGCCTGAAGAGACCCCCATGCACCCCCTCATCTACAGCCAACTCTGTTATCTCTGCAGGATCCACTACAGACAAATGTCAGCCAAAATGTCAGCACATCAGATCCGCTATGAAGACCCATTGGAGCTGCCAACCATGTCCTCTTCATTCCATGGTTTTCCCTTCCAAGCCTTCTTCTGCCAACAATGGGGCTTGCCCTCACCTGCTGAATCCCCATGGTGATCTCTTTTGCTGTTTCTGCCACACTGTTGGCTGCCTTGGATTCAGAAGCAGCACTTCCCAGGATTGTTTCAGCTCGGTCTGTCTTCTCCTTGGCACTTGCGACCATGCTACTGATAATCGGTAGCCTTCTCATGGCATCTTCAGCTTCCCTCCTCTTGTCATCTGCTTGCAGGTTAAACTCTGAAAGAAATGCACGTGGAAATGAAGCTGCGCTAGCTTTGTGAGATGCCACAAGGGAGGGGAAGGAAAGGTTTCTAGGACATTACCCCGGAGGCTCTTCAGGATCTGTTCCACCTCGTAGAAGGTGGCATTGCCAGCACTCACGGCTTGCAGGGCTGTGTTCCTCGCAAGGTTGGCTCGGGACAGCAGCTGCGTCAGTGTCTGTGACAGACCAAAGGGACACAACAGGCAGATGAAGGACACAGTACGGGAGCATCAGATAGTCCCTCAACCAGCTCCAGCAATCACGAGTGATCTTAGTTTCAATTCCTCCAGGAATGGAGGGGGTACGCTGGTGACATCCTGCACCAGCAGCTCCGCACACACAGTGAGGTCTCCCACCGGCTCCAGAAGACCAGTCCCAAGTGGCTGTGTTTCTGAGGAAGGTGAACAGGCTGGGACAGCACATAGTAGGGGTGGTGCCACGGGCATCCCACTGGTGCTCCAGCTCACGCTGAAGACAACTCAAGCCGCAGACCCCCAGCCACCCTCTTACCGCTCTCTCGCCCTCTCCCCTCTGCAGCAGCTGCTTGATTTCTTCCTCCCAGCGCCCCGTGCGGCTCTGCAGCTGCCGGTACTGGGCCATGTAGGTGTCCACCAAGCTCAGGAGAGCACTGGCGTCCTGCTTCAGCCGGGTGGCCTCCCCCTGAAACACAGAGATGCGACGACTGCCTGCGGGTCCCAACATCTCCCCAGGAACCACAGCAAGCAGCCACGGATGCTCATCTCTTTGCTTCTTGTGCCTGTGGCCAGCTATGGGGGCAAAAGGACAGGAAGGTGCATATCTGATGGCTCCCCAGTGGAAACAGAGCCCTGGGAAGGACTGAGCTGCTGGTAGTGAGGGGGTAGGAGAGAGCAAAAGGCGGCCTCCTGGTCCTGCGGGCACAAAGTCCTCACCTCAAAGGAGCCAATGTCGGTCTTCGTCAAGCGTGACAGGGAGTTGAGGAGTACAAGGCTGCCCTGATAAGCCCTGTCTGCATCAGAGGCCATCCCATCAGCTTCAGTCTTCAGGCCTCCAACCAGTGACTTCAGCTCCTCGTACCTGCATGGATATGGGGTTGAAGACCACAGTACCAGCCAAGCTGCCAACCCCCACCACAGAATTAATGCTGCCTCCTGCATTGACTTGTTCATGCTCCCCAAGTCCTCTTCAGGGCCCCACAGATTTATCATGCTGGAAAAGCTAATTGCAAACAACTGCCTCACCCCAGCCTCTCCACCAAGTAGGGCATCTGCATCATGCTCCAAAATCTAAAGGTGTTTCACACCAGGTGAACCCTCATAGTCTCCACAGAGGCTCTGCTAATCCCTGCCACTGGGTGTTTTCTCCTGCACGTCCCCATTCAGCTCCTTAACTTCATTCAGGGCCATTGTTCCCACCCCACCAGTGGTGTGCAAAGTCCCAGCAACCGTGGTGGGCTCTGGAGAGGTACCGCTCCAACCAGACAACGTGGGGCTAAATCTACCCTTAGGCTAAACCCGGCCTAGATTTGCATCCGGGCACAGAGTCATCCTCAGGAGTGTGGGGCAGCCCCCTGGGGAGCATCACAGTCTGTGGGGTGGGAAGCAGACGGTCGGCAGAGCTGCCAGCCCTCCCTTCTCCACCACTCAGACATGCCAGCAACCAACGTCCAGGCAAGTCCTTGCCTCCAACTGCACATTTCTGCAGCTCCACCAGGGAGACAGGAAAGGAGGCATGGATGCTTGGCCACCCCCCTCCTCCCCACCTTGATATATCCCCCCCAAGACACGAAGGTGGACGCAGCACCAACTCACTTGCCGAGCAGGCCCTGCAGGGAGCCGGAGGCGGCCTCCTCTCCTCCAGCAGCCGCACGCACCAACTCCAGGGCTTGCCCCGCGTCGTCCCGCGCTGCCCTCGCGGCTTGCTCAATGGTGTTGGCAGCTTGTGCGTGGCTGCAAAGCACAGGAGGGGGCTCGTGAGGAAGGTTTCCCCACAGAAGCTTCCTCCACCAACTTCCTTTATTGTTGTGCTCAGGTGGTGCTGGATCTGACCCTCCCAGCAAACACGGCAGGTTTGAGAAGAGGACTCGTATTTTGCGTCTTCCCTCCTGCCTCTCCTAAGGGTAGAGGAGCACCCAGGGGTAGGTGGATGCTGCCTGTTGCAACTGGGCATCTTCAGACCAAACTCTCACCCCAAAGTTACTTCTAAAACACATCCGACACCGCCCTTTAAGGCAACTGAGGACATCTCTGTAGGGCAGCAAAGTCAGCCCAGCAGACACACCATCCCTCTGCTCCAGGGCTGGCACAGAGGTCATGGCAGCTGCAGCCCGAGGAAAAGACAAAAGCCCCCCAAAAAGGACCTTCTGGGCACTCAGCAAGATCTCAGTCCCCCTGCCCTCAGGAGCAACTCACCTGTTGGCCAGTCTCAGAGCCTCCTGGGCCAGCATCAAGAACTGGTTTGAGCCCCCGGGAAGGTTTGAAACAGGAATGGTCTGAGGAGGGAGGAAGAGAAACATGAGTGCTCTTCCCTGCCCTCCATCCAATGGAGCAGTGAAAGAGGTGACTGCAGCACGTTAAACCTCCACAGCCCCCCAAAAACCCCTGCCAGCACCTCTCCATGTCCTAGCCCTACAGAACAAGCCACCAGAATATCTTCTGCACTCAAAATGGATGGAATAACTGAATATGTTAAAATCTTGCTCTCTCCATGGATTTTTCTTAGACTAGGAGAGTGTCACATGAGGATGCTCTTACCACCCGACGCAGAGCAACTGTGCTACGGTCCAGGTCCAGCCTAGCTCTCTCCAGCAGCTGCCGGGTGTCCTGCACCTGCCTCTCGTACTGGCTCCCCAGAGACCTCAGCCTCTCCACCGTTGCCTTGATCTCGTCCAAGTGGCTCTGAGAGTTGGACACTTGCCCCTTCATCCTGGCCACACGGCTTTCCAGAGATCTGTCAGAGGCTGGTGAGAAGGAAAGAGAGAGGCTGAAGAGAAATTCATCACTGAGCAAAATCCTCCCCTGAGAGGGCGCAGGTGGCCCCATCAGAGGGCCGAGGGTGGGTGGTACCTTGGAGGCTAATGGCTTCCCCGAGGATAGCCCGCAGCATCTCCTCAGCCAGCTGCATCCTCCGCTCCAGCTCCTGGCTCCCGGCCCCACCACCAGCTTGCACCTCTGAGAACAGCAACTCCAGCTCCACCAGCTGCTGCAGGTACAGGTCCACCTGCAACCACAGCAGACCAGGCCATCAGTCAGCGGGACATCGAGCCCACAGTGGAAAGACCAGGGTGGGAACCAGGTCCATGGTCCAAGCAGAGGATGGAGAGCAAAGCAAGGGCTCGTTTTTGGATTGGGCACAGCTGGCCAGCAGTTCTAGGTCATTGGGTTTTTATTGGCTGAATCAGGTACAAACCCAAACTTCAGGCACAGCCTGCAAAACCACTTCTCTCTCACATCAGGAGATGGCTGAGGAAGCCAGGAGGAGATGCTTGAGGGTAAGTGTATCTCTGCACCCCTTGCTGCTCAGGAGCCCCACAGCTGGCAGAGTTGCTCACCTGGGCTTTCACTTGGCTGTAGCAACCCGGGCACTCACTCTCTTCACAGTTGGGACCCTCAAAGCCTGGCTTGCAGATGCAGCTCCCATCACTCCCACACTTGAGGGGCTCAGCGCCAGGCGAGTCACAGGCACAGGCTGTGGGTCAGAGTGGCACAGGTTCAAAGGCGTCTGTCACCACCCTCAAATCTCAGCACATACTTCTTCCATCCACCCTCTCCCCCAGCTTTCCTCTCACCATGTAGCCCGGTGCTCTGGTCTCTACCCTCCACTCCCCACTTCCCAGCCTTGGCTTTTGCAACCATTGTCCTTCCCATCAAGCCACCCCCATGCACCCGTGTGGATTTTCTTACTCCATCCCAGCTCAAACAGCTCTCACCTCGGCACTTGTCGGCGGGATTGGGGGCGAGGGGGTTCCCGAAGAAGCCATCTTTGCAGCGGTCACAGTAGAAGCCAGCAGTGTTGTAGATGCACTTGAGGCACTCGCCGGTGCGGCGGTCGCAGTTGCCCACGGCGTTGGGTTCCACGTTGCCATTGCACTGGCAGGGCTGGCAGGGCCGGGAAGCTGCTGGGTCTCCAAAATAACCATCGGCGCAGTACTCACAGTTGTCCCCTGCGGAAGGAGAGATGAGGAGAAGCTCATGGTCTTGCCCAGAAGACAGAGGCTGCCTTCATTGCTTTTGCCCTGCAGAAATGGGGGCGTTCAGCCCCATCAGGGTCAACATCAGTGTTGTAGATGCACTTGAGGCACTCGCCGGTGCGGCGGTCGCAGTTGCCCACGGCGTTGGGTTCCACGTTGCCATTGCACTGGCAGGGCTGGCAGGGCCGGGAAGCTGCTGGGTCTCCAAAATAACCATCGGCGCAGTACTCACAGTTGTCCCCTGGGGAAGGAGAGATGAGGAGAAGCTCATGCTCTTGCCCAGAAAGCAGAAACTGCCTTCACTGCTTTTGCCCCATGAGGGGCCTGGAGAACAAGTCCTATGAGGAAAGGCTGAGGGAACTGGGCATGTTTAGTTTGGAGAAGAGGAGGCTGAGGGGAGACCTCATTGCCCTCTACAACTACCTGAAAGGAGGTTCTAGAGAGGCAGGTGTTGGCCTCTTCTCCCAAAGGACAAACGACAAGACCAGAGGAAATGGCCTGAAGTTGCGGCAAGGGAGATTTAGATTAGATATTAGAAAGAACTACTTTACTGAGAGAGTGGTCAGGCACTGGAACAGCCTGCCCAGGGAGGTGGTGGAGTCACCATCCCTGGAGGTATTTAAGAAACGTATAGACATGGCTCTTCAGGGCATGCTCTAGTGCCCAAGGTTATTGGTTTATGGTGAGGTGTTGAGTGTGGGGTTTAGTTGGTGGGTGCGGTGTTTTTGGTGGGCTTTTGGTGTGGTTTGGGTTTTTGTTTTGTTTTGGTTTTTTTTTGTGGTTGGACTCGATGATCTCAGAGGTCCCTTCCAACCACTAAGATTCTGTGATTCTGTGATTCTGTGAAATGGGGGTGTTCAGCCCCATCAGGGTCAACACAACAACATCCCCACTCTCCTTGCCACCACGGCCAATCCACAATGCACCAGGCAGGTTCTCGAAAGCTGGGTGAAACGATTGACCTCAGGAAAGTTGTTTCCTGTTAGGTGGAGTTTTTTCCTACTTTTATTTTCCCCTCTCTCTCCACCCATCATGTTATCTGTTTGGATGAGAGCATCCTGGCCCGCTTATGCCTGTATCTCCCTGTACGGTGGGTAGAAGCTCTGGAGAAAGAGTAGAAGCAAGCTGGAGAAGGGCATTACCAGCAGCTCCAAGAGGGCAGTGGTCACAGATGACCTCCTCACTGCCTGGCACCACTGAGCAGCCTTGGCCGTTGCTGCAGGGGCACGGCCTGCAGTGGTATGGCTGCCGGGGGTCTTGGTAGAAGCCGAATGGGCAGCTGACACTATTGCCCACGTTTTCATCTCCCGAGTAGCATTCCCCTGAAGAAGGAAGGAGAGAGTTTAGGGCAGTTTGCTCTCACCCCTGGTGGGATACCCTCCACCACCCACCTCCTGGCCACACCACACACAGCAGCCCAAGCACCCATGGTCCACCATCCTCCCCCAGAGCCCTTGCAATCCCCACACCTGCCCATACGTGCTTCATTTCTCTGCCTGTCAGTCCATCACCATGCAGGAAGGACTGTGCCCTGCTCCTGCAGCAGGAGCCCAGTGAGACCCCCATGGAGGAGCCCATCCTATGGTATGGAGGCTCCCATGGTAGGTGGGCCATCACCACCCAAAAGGTGGCTGGATCTCATTTTTCACTGCTTGTAGAGCTCCCAAGGAGCCACACATTACCTCTTGTGCCTCCTGATCAATGCTCACATATTTGAAATTGATTTCCAGTTCAGACTTGGAAAATGGCGACAGCTTAACTTCGCGTTACTTTGACTTTATATGGCAACACTGTGAGGTATTTTAGCAAGACGGGCAGTAAAACATGCTTGCATCTACCAACACCACAATTAATTTTAAAATAAAAAGCCAGAATAAAAGTTTTTAATGCTATCCAAGCAGTATGAGATGGTTTTTTTATTTCTCCAATGAGGATCATCTAAATGAGATTTGATCCCAACACACCTTTCCTGTATTTTTGGCCACGGTGCTTCTAGGCTTTGGGGAGTTTTAGCAGTGATGTTCCCTGCCCTCTATCCCCCCAAGCCAGGGATCTCCCCCTGCTCACTGCCCCCCTGTAGCTCAGTTCTCAGGGCGCAGCAGCCTCCCTGCCACCCCATAGGCCCTACGAGCACAACGCGGTGGTGGTTTTCCTTACCGGTGTCGGGGTCACAGATTCCTCCCCCCTGGCAATGGCAGGGCACACAGATGCTGAATGGCCCTAGGCCAGGAGCATCTCTGCGGTAGCCGGGGGCACACCTCTGGCAGAACTGCCCCTGGTACCCCGCCGGGCACTCGCAGCTCTCCACCCAGGGAGCAGGGACTCCAGGAACAGGCCGCGCCGACACCAGGGTGACGTTGTCGATGTAGCCGGTGCCTGGAGGGAGGTAGATCTCATCACCCACGGGGGCCAGCAGCTCCACATGCAAGTCCCCTGCACCCAGGACCCACACAGGTTGTACCCTTCATTACAATGTCTGTGGGCAGATGGACTGGAGCCAAGGCTTCCTTGTCCCCAGTGTTTACCACCCTGCCCATCTCTTCCTAATTTAATTTTGCCCATCTTAGGGCATTTTTAAAATTATTATTATGTAATATCTCCTAGCGAAGGTGTCTCCATCTGGGGACTTGGCATCTCCAGCCATGAGGAGAAGCCAGTCTTGTGCTACCCCCTTTGCAGCTCTTCCCCTCACTTACTGTACTCCCCAAAGGTGGCTCGGATCCAGAGACCCGTCAGGTTTCCCAGCAGCCTTCGATATTCAAAGTGATTCAGCCTCGGGCTCCACTTGCTGCTCAGGTGCTCATCCAACCTGCCCGTGGGAGAGGGGAGAAGTGGAACCGGTTTCAAGAAAACGAGATGCCTCATCAAGAAAATGCAGCAGCCCTCACCCATCTCCTTCCCGAGCTCAGGGCTTTGGGGAACAACCTCCACCTATGTGACTGACCCCAAGCACAGTACCCAGACCAATCTCAAGCCAGATTTTCTACTGCCCCTCTCACAAAATGACCTCCTCATCCAGGAGGAAAGCACCTGACATGCATCCAGCCCAAACCAGGCAACACTTTATCACCTCCAAGGGGTCACAGCTGAATCCTTGAGCTCCTTGAAGCCACAGCCTTCCTTGCTCACCCTGCCCCAAACAACCCAGCTTTCCCCTTTACCTGAATGTGTATGTCTGGCTGACGCCACAAGGCAGGGCCTTCCCCTGGGGCAAAAAGGGGGCAGTGACTCTCAGGCCATCTCCTTCCAGGACCACATCGTGAGGAGATGGCTGGCGTCCCCCTCGGTCCAGGCGGTAATCGAAGGAGAGTGTCTGGCCATAGCTCAGCTGCTGGTTCCCAAGAAATTTTGCTACAAGGGGAAGGAAGGGAGAAAATTAAAGGCTTAAAATCTTGCCTTCCTCCTAAAGGCTCAGTTCACAGCATCGGATCAAGCGAAGGGGACCTTTGCGCCTCTGCCCCTCACCGATCCCACACCTACCAGGCGCCACGAAGTATATCGGCTCCTGTCTCCTCGCTGCTATGAAGACATCTTGGTGGCGTGGGGACCACTGGAGCTGGGCTGGGGAGCCGCTTTCATGGACACCTCGCCAGCCTTCGGCACCTGGAGCACCAATGAGGAGCAGTGAGCAGGGACAGGGAAGGCGTCCCCCAGGACTCCAGCAACTTTCTCAAGCTGTGTCTTGTCAAAACCCTCCAGCTTCCTACTCCTTGACCTCCAACAAGCCTACATCTCCCCTGCCCCCTCACCCTCACACCCTACTTCTGCCTGTGATCAGGTCATCCCACCCATCAAAGCACAGAGACCCTCAGCAAGGCTGCAAACCAGCCTTCAGCACATTAAGGAGCCTTAGGGATGTCCTGCTTGGTCTTCACCTTGTTGGAAGGTGGAGGTAATGTTGTAGACGCTGTGGTTGTCTGCGCTGACACACACAGATGAGTGCCCATAGCAAAAGCAGGGGGAGCATCCCGCGGGGTTTCTGGTGTCCAAGTTGTAGAAGTGTCGCTTGCACCTGGGAAACGCAAGAAGGTGACAACGTTCAAGTTTGTTTTCTCCTTTTCCTGGCCGACACAATCAGCCCTCTGAGGACAGCCGTGCAACGCAGCCATCGTTCCAGGTCGTCGCCAGGCTGGGATGGCGAGATGGGCAACTGCCAGGGATGCAACTGTCAGGGAGACAGATGACAGGCCACCCAGTGGTCTGGCAGGTCCTTCTGACACCCACCTCTCACACCGCTCTCCGGTCGCTCTCGCCTTGCAGACACAGTGGCCGGAGAGGCAGCCCCCCGTGCTGCCAGCCGAGTCACACTCGCACTGTGGGTTCCTGCAATGGGGACAGCAAGAACCTCTACCTGGATTTCCAGCTCAGGCTGGGAGCTCAGTGCCCCCAGCTGTTATACAAGACAGCAGAGACACCCCCACCCCCACCCCAGCCACCAGTCCCATGCCAGAAGAGGAAAATTAATCAGCAGAGCCATTTCTCTAAGTAATCCAGCTGCAGCAGGACGGATGCTAGGCTGAGACCATGCCCAACGCTGCAGCCCCAGGACATCCCAGGGCACCAGACCCACCTACAAGAGCAAAGCAAAGCTCTGCTGTGCTTGATAAACCCCGGCTGAGTTTAATAGGTCCTGGTGGAGCTCCAACAGGCAGCAACACCCCGGGGAGACTTGGGCAGGAGGCCAGGCACAGCAGCACAGCTTCAGGCAGCCACCCCTGGCCCCCACCCTTGGCCCCAAAGGAGAAATGGCAGGGTGAAGCAAGGAAGATGAGGACACAGAGCTGAGGAAGCCAACCCAGAAACGCTTCAAAAGGTGTTTAATCAAGGCTTCGTGCAAAGGAAAGGGTTGATTTTTTGCATGCATGTCTTTGCACGGGGGCAGTCCAAGTGGCACCCCCACCCCACCAGGCAGACCCACGCGTGGGCAGGTTTTATTTTACATCAGCTGGCCCTGCTGTTGCTTCTTTGGCATTTTCTGGAGAACAAAGCAATTGCCTCAGAGCGTGGTGAAGGACAGCTTTTGATGCCGTGGCATGACAGCAAGCTCTGCAGGGTGGACCAGACGTCCAGCCCCGTAGCTGGACCTCACTGCTCTCTCCCAGTGAGCTTAGCTTAAGGCTATCTGTGTGCTGCCACGAACCAAACTGCCTCTCCCCTACCACGGGGTGGCTTTCAGCCAGCACAGGCTCTTCACAGCGGCTGAGAGAGCTCAGGAGGCTGGCCCTGCAGCTGTCCCCATGCCACCAATGGTCTCCAGCACTTACTGCCCGCTCCTCCGGCACCCAGCCTCAGAGAGGGACTCAAAGCCTGGCTGGCACTGGTCACACTTCTTGCCCATCACGCCGGGTTTGCAGCTGCACCAGCCACCACTGTCACACTGCGGGCTGAGGGCACCTGTGGAAGGAGGGAAAGGAGAGGTTTGGGTGGGCATATCTCCCCATGCCATGCTGGCAATGCTGCTGGTGGAACAGGGGAGCAAAGCACCATGTCATCACTGGAGCAGCAACCCAGGTCCAGAAAGAGGTCCCTCCCTGAGATCCCAGCACAGGGCTGAGATGCCTGGTCTGGCTGTTAAAGCTGCTTCCCTACCATCAAGGTCACTGTGAAGGACAAGAGAGACTCCAGGACAGACAAACCAAGCAGAGAATTTTTTTTTCTTCCTTGCCAGACCCTCAGTTAGTAGACGCTGGCAGAGATTGATTTTGGTGCCTCTACAAGGATCCTGTGGGGCTCAGGCCCATGGCAAGGTCTTTGGTTTCTGACCTGCTGTGCACATACAGGCACCAAGGGGAGAGGTTGCCAGAGCCACCAGCAGCCATCCTGCTGCTAGGCCCTCCCTGCAGGAGCAGCCAAGGGTATATTCATCCTTCCACCACCTTAGAGCCTATTAGTCTGTCCTCTTGCCACCTGTTTTTCACGTGCTTCTAAGTGATCTTCATACATCAGAGACCCACAGGCATTTTAATATCTAGAACCTCAGTGCAAGATGTACGAGCTACCTATGCATGGAGCAGTGCTGCTAGGCCCTCCCTGCAGGAGCAGCCAAGGGTATATTCATCCTTCCACCACCTTAGAGCCTATTAGTCTGTCCTCTTGCCACCTGTTTTTCACGTGCTTCTAAGTGATCTTCATACATCAGAGACCCACAGGCATTTTAATATCTAGAACCTCAGTGCAAGATGTACGAGCTACCTATGCATGGAGCAGGCTGAAACCTGATGTGGATGAAGGAGCCATCACATCTACTGTGTAACCACCACAAGACCCATGGAAAACACCCCAGAGCTAGAAATCCCATTTCATAGCCCTGCTGCCTGCAAAAAGCTGCTGGAGGAGCTGGAGAGGCTGAAGCCTCCTGTCTGTTCCCAAGCGCCGCAGCACTTTGCACTACCTCCCTTCCCGAGGCACATCACCATGAGCTAAGGCATTAACCTTTTGCTTTTACAAGGCAATTAAAAGCCTTTCTGGAGCCCGCCAAACATTACAACACCCAGGAAGCATCAGCCTGACTCACAAAGCTGGCAAAAGCCACCGCTCCCTGCGTTGGGGTTTGGCCCCATCCTTGAGATAAGGATGGCAGCTGGGAGGGGCAAGCAGCTCTATGCACAGAGCAGCTCCAGGTTCATGGCCACTTGCCAAATTCAGGGCAGAGCAGAGCAGGGTCCCCCTCGTTAAGGCAGGGATTGATGATGGAGGGAAGGGATGCCATCCAGAGGGACCTTGACAGGCTGGAGAAGCCGGCCCATGTGAATCTCATGAATTCAGTAAGGTCAAGCACAAGGTCCTGCACTTGGGTCAGGGCAATTCCCAATATCAGTACAGGCTGGGGGATGGATGGATGGATGGATGGAGAGCTGCAGAGAAAGACCTGGAGCTACTGGTGGATGAAAAGTTGGACATGAGTCCCTAACGTGTGTTCACAGCCCAGAAAGCCAATCGTGTCCTGGGTGCATCACCAGCAGCTGGCGATGCTGTTGGTGGAACAGGGGAACAAAGCACCACACCATCATTGCAGCAGCAACTCGGCTCCAGAAACAGGTCCCTCCCTGAGATCCCAGCACGGCGTGGCCAGCAGGTCAAAGGGTTGGTGTTCCCCCTTTAATCTGCTCTTGTGAGACCCCAGCTGGAGCACTCCATCCAGCTCTGGGGCACCTCCTGTTTGAGCATGTCCAGAGCAGGCCATGAAAATGGTCAGAGGGCTGGAACACCTCTGCTACAGAGAAAGGGTGGGAGCATTGAGGTTGTTCAACCTGGAGAAGAGAAGGCTCAGGGGAGACCTTATTGAAGCCTTTCAATATATAAAGGGGGCTCAATATATAAAGGCAAGTTCACAAAGGCTTCTAATTGCATCATAAAAGTGAAAGGATAATTCCTGAGTTCACAGCATTGTGTATCAGGAGGGGAGGTGGTACGATGACAGAGACTTTTTAACAGGGCTTGTAATGACAGAACAAGGGGTAAATGTTTTAAGTTGAAAGAGAGGAGGTTTAGATTGGACAGAACGAAGAAATGCTTTATGGTGAGGGTGGTGGGACGCTGGAACAGGTCACCCAGAGAAGCTGTGGATGCCCCATCTTTGAAAGTGTTCAAGGTCAGGTGGATGGGGCTCTCAGCAACCTGATACAGTGGAAGATGTCCCTGCCCACGGCAAAGGGATTGGAAGAGGTGATCTTTCAAGGTCCCCTCCAACCCAAACCATTCTGTGAGTCTGTGATTATTTTGGGGGACAGGTAGTCGGGGTCTTGAAGCCTGGATGAAGCCTAGTTTGAAACTCCCAGCACCAAGCAGTGAAGCACCCAGGAGGAGGAGGAGAAGCTCCTACTACTTTATGGTGTGGGAACACAGCACTGGGGCTCTGGCACCTCCCCAGATAATCCCACCTGGAGCCAAGCTGGCCCCACTCTCCTCCTCTAATGCTCTGGTCCAGCATGTGGGGACTCAGAGCCTGACCTAGCCCATGTGCCCAGCAGGGCCTAGGGACACACATTTTAAGCAGGCACTTCGAGCCCCCCCCCCTATACCCTTGCCCCAACCCCGTCCCCTCCCAGCTGGTGGCCACTTACCCTGGGGGTGGCAGCGGCAGGGCAGGCAGCAGTCCCCCTCCCGCTGGCGGAAGAAGCCCACCTTGCAGCGCTCGCAGTGGGTGCCCTCCGTGTTGCCCAGGCAGCCGAGGCAGCGGTACCCATTCCCCGTCTCCCTCAGCAGGTACCAGTCGAAGACGCACTGCCTGGACATCCCGTTGCAGTCGCAGACTGGGGAGAGGAGAGAGGCATCTCAAATGGTGCTTAGAGATGAGGACACCAGCTACGAAGCTGTAAACCCACCCTGATGGCCGAGGAGCAAGCCCAGGTGATGCAAACCTCCCCTTCTTGATTTGCTAATCACAAGCCCCACCCCCATGTCTCTGCACTTGCCCCCATGCGTCTGTGTCCATCAGCCACCTCTGTGCCACCAGTGCCCACCCCGTGTTCCACATCCCCACACTTTGGGATGATGTCAGATTTCACTGATAACACAGCTCAGGATGAACAAACTCCACGAGCCAAGCAGCCCAGCTCCACAGTGCAGCATGGCCAGGGATGTTCTCCATCCTTTCAAAGGCCTTCCAGCACAACAAGGTCTTTGAGTAAGCAGAGATGGTTAAAAAAAAAAAACAAACCCTAAACCTTGTTCTGAGAAAAGCATGGGAAACCTTGTTGGTGCCTTCAGGGAAAAGGGAAGGATCTCTGAGGTTACATCTTGCTTCACCTGGCCTCTGACCAGGAGCGAGCCCAGAAGGGAAAGCTCAATGAACTTCCACCAGGTCCCTCCATCCAGGTCTGCAGTGCAAGTATCACCCCCGCGCTTGGCTGGGAGGACGAGGAGCAGTTTGGGACCAAAGGACCTCAGTGGAAGCGTGCCACCCAAGAGGCAGATTAAAAAAAAAAGGTTTTGGGAAGATTACATGAGGTCCCTCCATCCAGGTCTGCAGTGCAAGTGTCCTTCCAGCCAAGCAGGGGGGTGATGAGGAGCGGTTTGTGACCAAAGGAGCTCAGTGGAAGTGTGCCAGCCAAGAGGCAGATTTAAAAAAAAAGGTTTGGGGAAGATTACATGGTCATCTCACCCACTCCTCAGGAAGAAAAGCTGCAGCTGCTCCCATCGCTGCACGAGGAATGCCAGGAAGGACAGGCATGAGATTTTTCATCCCACTCCAGCCAGGGCAGATGGGACCTCTGGAGAGCAGACTGGCAGCTATCCTGCCAGACATGCCTGCTCCAGCACTTTTCATTGCCTTGCCCAGGTCTTCTCTTGAAGCCACCCTCATTTACTTGCTAAGCCCTCAATGGCCAGTACTAGAGTGTTTAAGCCTGAGGACCTTTATTTTGGATGAGATCCTCAGTATCACCGAGGAGAGCAGACACAGTTGAGAGAATGGTTGGCAAAGGCAGGCAGGAGAAAGGAACACCCTGAGGGAAAAAGCAGGGTCTGCAGGGGTGCAGATGGGCTGCTCCGAACCACCCCAATGCTGCCATGGGATCCTCAACCTCCCTCCAAGAAACTATGCTCACCGCTGGCTTCCTTGGGACATGAAAGGTGGTCCCCAGCTGCCCACCCCCAGCTCAGGTAACCTCTAACAGCACAGGCAGGTGGAGGAAATCCAAAAGCAAGCAGAAACCTGCAGCACAGATGGGTTCAGACAGCGGGTTGTACTTGATACACGTGGAGTCTCCTCCTCCCCGTTGCTCTTCTGGCACAGCTTAGCCTGAGGATACAAAGTCCTCGTCCTCCGCCTCTGATTCCCAGGACCAGGAGAAGCCTCCTGCACTCACCACTGAAGCACCCAACGCCCAGTGCTCACACCTGGGCACCGCCTGCCACCCTTGCACACACCCGTTGACACCCACATACCAGACGAAGGCACTCAGCAAGCGGCAGCCAAGCCTGCTGCCAAGAAGAGAGATGACCTCATGCACCACCAAACAGGGAGAGAGATTTTTTCCAGCGCCAGCAAACACGGTTCTCCCCGTGCAGCCTGGCTGCCAGGAGACCGAGACACCCAGCTGCAGGTGGTCTTCTGCCACCCCAACCTGCTGGGAAGGCGACCTACGGGTGCAGAAGTCCTGCTTCTTAGGGTATGAGAAACATCTAGAGCCCTGGTGGATATCACCAGTGACCAAAAGGCAGAGACAATACAAACAGCCCATCGAGAGCAGCAACATGGGACTTTCTCAAGGAATCTGTGCTCACCTTCAGAGTGGGACTGCCTCCAGTCGATCCCACTCCCCATCCCTCCACGCTAAAGCTACAGTACCTCACGTTGGACGGGACCCATAATGATCATCGAGTTAAACTCTGCCCCTGCAACGCCCTACATCTACGTAATCCAGAGGATTCGCTGGGTTGCTAAATTACAGGCACGAGCACCATTCCCCCAGGGAATGAAAACCTTTTTTCAGGTCTTGCTCTAAGGCTGCAGCACACTAAGAGCCAGTTCTCCAGCCCTGGCACAGATTTGGGTCTCACTAGTCCAAAGCCATTTAATGCTATTGCAGATCCTTGCCACCACCTCATCGGCGTAGCTGTTCCTGCTGCTGGTCTTCTCCTGGAAACCTGAGGGCTCAGGCAAGTTAATCTTTACCAAGAGAGAGACACTGCAGTTGCTAACGAGACCGAGTGCCCAGGAGATGCTTGAAGATGATGACCAACTGAGGACAGGATTAGTTTTGTGCCCAGGTGCCCTGAGATCATCCGGTTCTCAGACAGCTGTGGAGAAGAACAGGATCCACAGAAGAAAAGCTTTGCAGCTGGATTTCTTCAGCACTACGTCAGGATGAAGGAGGTCTGTGGCACACACCCAGCAGGACATCATTCTCCCAGCTCTCACCCAGCAGAATAAAATGTGAAAAATGCCCATTTGCTGTGCTGAGGCAAATTCCCACATCAGAAAGTCTCAGAGAAGGAGACAGGCAGTTTGGAGCATCTCTAATTGTCTTAAATTCACAAAACCAGAAAATGAGGTTGGCCCTGGGTCTGTGAGGAGCAGATCCGATAGCCTTGGACATATAAGCTGGTCTGCAAAGACTGTTCCTTTCATCAAGAGATCAATAAAAAGCTTTGCATGCAATGAAGCCTCCACAACAACACAAGCCATTCCCTGCTCTGCCATGGACCAGAAGGCTGTCCCGTCTGCTACCCCAAGTCTTGGGCTTCCCCATCACCCGAATCCACAGATTTCTTCCTGCAGGAAGATCTGCTTCTGTCTCCAGGGGCTCCATCAGCATCAGGAAGGAGAGACCACACACCAGGAACCAAAAGCTGCTATTTGGTGTCTTCTCCTTCCCAACACACTGAGTGAGACACCTTATGGGCACGGTGGAGCTCTGACCTCCACACCTCAACTCTTCCCCGAGGTTCCGCACGGTTGAGACCACAGGCCTCTTGCTCTTTGCTGCTTGGCCAGATCATACGTGCACCCAACACGACTCAAGCAGTTCATCTGCAAGCAGAACGGGATTACGTGTGCTAATTACCAGCACACATCTAGCACCAGGACTGGAGGAGGGGAGACTAACCAATGCCACCGAGGCAGAAACTCTGCTGCAAGACAAAAGCGTGGCTGGTCATTGACTGTCACTCTCAGACACGTGCAGAAACGGGTTCAAGGGTCCCTGGAAAAGCAGCAGTTGCCTACACTTCAGGAAGAAATTTTTTACTATGAGGGTGGTGAGACACTGGAACAGGTTGCCCAGGGAAGTTGTGGATGCCCCATCCCTGGAGGTGTTCCAGGCCAGGCTGGATGGGGCTTTGAGCAACCTGCTCTAGTGGGAGGTGTCCCTGCCCATGGCAGGGGGTTGGAACTAGATGATCTTTGAGGTCCCCTCCAACCCAAACCATTCTATGATTCTACACGCTGCTTCCAACTCAAACCATTCTATGATTCTACATGCTGGTAGGAAGGGGCAGGGGGGAGAAGAATCTACCTCAGTATTTCAAAACCTGCATGCAATTAAGGCTGCTGTAATATTATCCGAGCAGCACGCAAAGCAAATCAGGTCTTTTTTTTTTTTTTTTCTTTTTTTTTTTTTTTAA
>NW_015090776.1:641652-654190 GCF_001431845.1 Calidris pugnax | reverse complement strand
TTTTTTTTTTTTTTAACCCACTTATTCAGCCCTCTTTTCCCCTCTCACATTGCACTGCACCTAAAGGAAAACTGGTAAAAGACCAACTTCAAGCCCAGCGAGTGTATTTCAGAACACCAGTACTGCAGACAAAAAAAAAACAAACAACCTGAAATCGCTCAGTATTTACAAAATAACATATGAAAACCTGATTTTTGGCCAAACATACTCATCTCTAGACTATACACCCATAGGACTGAAACCCCGATATTGAATTACCACTGGGCTGAGTGATCTGAAACACCCCTGCATTGTGCTCCCTGCTGCAAGTGCACAGGAGAGAAGATCCTGTGGATTTTTGAAGCTCTCCCTCAGTCTCTGTACCATGGGACACCCACCGCCTCCCACGGGACGTGGTGGAGCCGGGGGCACCTCGTGAGCCCCAGGGACTCGCACAAAACACAAACACTGCAGATGTTGCTGCAGCAAACTGGATCCTGGATGCTTCCAGGGAAGGTTTTGGTTCCAGAAGGGAAGGTTTTGGTTCCAGAAGGGAAGGTTTTGGTTCCAGCAGCAGCAGTGGGCAGATGAGCCACTTGCTCCCTGGGCGATGCTCGTGCTCAAGTCCCACCCAAGGAGCCAGGCTTTATACAGAAAGCAATAAAGCAATTGCACATAAATACATTATTTAAAAGGGATGCCAGCCCCTCCCCCCCCCCAAAAAAAAAGAAACAAACCCAACCACAAGTCCCACCCAAGGAGCCAGGCTTTATACAGAAAGCAATAAAGCAATTGCACATAAATACATTATTTAAAAGGGATGCCAGCCCCTCCCCCCCCCCAAAAAAAAAGAAACAAACCCAACCAAAGTCTAAATGCTCATGGGGTATTTAACCACGGAGGAATCACAGAATCATCTAGGCTGGAAGAGACCCTCGGGATCATCAAGTCCAACCATCTACCCTACTCTAAAGTTCTCCCCTACACCATATCCCCCAACACCACATCTAAAATGCAAGGAGAAATGCAAGGAGATGCAAGAAATGCAAGGAGAAGCACCGATCCTATTCCCAAAGGCAGGAGGGGAGAGCCCCCAAGCAGGGTGCACCCAACCGGCTCCCGGCCACCGGCGTTCCCCGGCAGCAGGGCCGGGCTGCGAGTGAAGCCGCCCACGGGACTGCATGTCAGAGGGAAAGCAGGAACAGCCGACCTTCCCCAGGCCTCACCTTCTCCTCCTTTGGTGCTCAGGGCTGTGGGCAGGAGGGACGTGGCCAGGCAGCCGAGGGCCAGGAGCCAGCACCCAGCCATGTCCTGTGCCGGGGAGCACAAGCGACGAGGGGGCTCTGCAACCCGGCTGCGCCTCTGGATGGCTTTTTTATTTTATTATTTTTTTTTTTCCTGGGGTGGTTTTTATCGAGGCTGCTCCACCTGAGTCACTCCCAACAGGAAGAACACGTGTGCCGTGGGCTGACTCACCTCCAGCAGGGAGAGCCCAGCCCAGGCAGCGCAGACGGGCGCCCGTGTCCCTGCGGAGAGGGAGGCATGGATGGGGGGCACAACACCCCGGGGGACCTCCCAGGGCTGCCAGCTCAGGGGGTACGAACCAAATCCAGCCACGGTCCCTGCAGACAGCCCTTCCTGCCCGTCCTGCTCCATCCCACCCCACTGCAGGCAGGGCACGGGTGCTGGCTGGGGAGAGCGGGGCTGCCCGGGCATGCAGGAGGCTTGCAAGGAGCTAAATGAAAGAGGATGAGCTCATGGGAGGCCCAGGGAGGGTGGATGGGGACTGGCTGCTCCACAAGCCCGGTCCAGCCAACCAACCCACAAGAGCAAGGCTCAAAACCAGCCTGAAGAGGTGATGACCAGCAGGACCCACAGCCAAGGGCTGCTGGAGATGCAAAGAGACCCTGAGGACAACTTGGACACGTACTCAGGAAGCAGATCTATCGATTTTCAAGACAAAACATCAGGTTCAGGAAATCCCCAGCCCTAGAAATGGGGTGGAGACCAGGCATCATCCCACACGTTTGTCTGCTTTTGCTCCCGGGACAGACAGGGAGGTTAGATGGGTCCTCAACCTGATCCACTACAGCTGGATGAGGAGTGGAGACAGAGAGGAAAAGGCTTGCCTGAGGTTGCTGGTGGAGCTGGCATAATGATGCACCTCCCCTGCTTACTGTTATGGGACACCTACTGTCACAAATGACTGCAAGTGGTCCAATGAGCACCAACACCTTTAGATGAAATGAAGACATCCATCAAATTTCCCCCCAGTTCAAGACCAGTTGCCTTTCAGGTCACCTTCTACATTAGGGACTGAAACACAACCCAACAAACAATGGTGCTGACGTGCTGCTCGTTTCAGAGCTAACAGGCCCAGGGTGATTAACATTTATGTCCCCATCCAAACAGCCTCCAGACGTTTGTGCACCTGGAGCTGACTCAGAGGGCTTTCCTCTGCAGCTCCTGGTGATCTCATGGGCACAGCCAGCCCAAATTCACCACATCTTTGCACCTCCCTTTGCCAGGCTTACCTGCCTCTGCTGATTGAGTCAACTTCTTCTATAAATGGGCTGTTTCCTTTTAATTTCACAGGCTGGATCTTAACATAGTTCATGACAAAGAACCCAGCTCCATGAACACACTGGTGGCATGTTGATTTATGACACCTGAGGTTGTCTTATCCGATTTTTATTTTCTTTAAATTATTATTACCTTTTTTTAAAAAGCAAGACAAAATCACTTAGGGTTTTTCCACCACTTCTTAGGGTCTGCTTATTCCTCTGGCAAAACACACTCAATCCCTTCTGCTCTGAACTTTGTCACTTGCCCCAAACACCTCTGCTTCGTCCTTCCTACCCGCTGATACCCCTCTGCTCGAGAAACTCGTCTCCAGCAGCACTGTCAGTACAGAGGTTCCCTTGGATCTCCCCCAGCCCACATCCTTGGCTGACTTCTCTCTTGGAAGACAAGCTTTCACCATCGGGAAGCTTTTCCCTTATCTGGCTCCTCCACATAATCATACAATTGTCCAGGTTGGAAGGGACCTTTAAGATCATCTACCATCAACCTAACTCTGATAAAAACCCATCACTAAACCATGTCACTAAGCACTATGTCTACCCGTCTTTTAACTACCTCCAGGGATGGTGGCTCAACCACTTCCCTGGGTAGCCCATTCCAATGCTTAATAACCCTTTCAGTGTAAAAAATTTGCCAAATATCCAATCTGAACCTCCTCTGGTGCAATTTGAGGCCATTTCCTCTTGTCCTACTGCCTGTGACTTAGGAGAAGGGACCGACCCCATGTTATCCCTTCTATCTCACCGTTATCACCCCACCTATTAACTCACTTCCGCAAACAATGCACTGACACAGCTCTCTCTCCAGTCATTTCTGCATATTTACTTAGGTTACTCTTACCTCGTCATCCTCCACCAACTTCCAAGATCATCTCTGAAAACCACACGAATGCATGCATGGGACTACCCAAAAATATATTTTCTGGGGCCCTGATTTTCTAAACACACCAGGTCTGGAACAAACTGATGCCCATCACCCTCATTGATGGCCACAACCCTCCACAGAACAAATGTTGCCCATCGCAAGCCACAGCAGCACCACTTATAAAAGGTCTCATATAAATATGATTAACAGTAATATTACCTTTTAGAGTGAGCAAAAGCGTAAGTGATGGGAGGCATGAAGAACAGCAGCA
Source organism: Calidris pugnax (assembly GCF_001431845.1). NCBI lineage: Eukaryota > Metazoa > Chordata > Aves > Charadriiformes > Scolopacidae > Calidris > Calidris pugnax. The sequence continues at coordinate 650,493 of NW_015090776.1, read as the reverse complement.
CTCATCAGATGTTGCAATGAAACAGCATTTCTTCCCTGGACAACCTTTAATCTGCAACATGAGAAGCGTCCTTCTGAAGGTGTCCTACACTCATTCTTCATAAAGGAGCTAAGAAAGCTGCTACAGCAAGGAGACCACCACAGCACCTGGCAAGTTTATCAGTCCTTGAGGACATGGCCATGGCAGAACGAGCTGCTGTAAAGATAGTTTGGACCCACGGAATAATCTGAATTTGGCTGATATTAGCCGGTGGCAAGTGTGTGAAAGCCCCAAAGCAGTAGTTTTATTTACACAACCAAGGAATAAAACCCCTTCTGGTGGCTCACAACAAATAAACGACACCAGGATGTTGTACGTGTCCTTGCAGCCCAGCTTGTCCCTGGCACCCCAAGCCTCCCTCCACAAGGGACCTTCTGAGCTGCAACAGCCTCCTGCAGCTCTGGTCCTGGACTGCTTCTGCGGGTGGCCTCACTTCTCCTTTGGGGTTTGTTGAGAAGTAGCTTATCTCAAGCTATTTTCTGTTTGCTTGCCCCCTGTCCTTGAGGCACCTGCTCAGCGCCTCTTTGAGGCTGAGGAGTTTCTCCTCCAGCCTGGCAGCAGACCTTTATCCAGCCACCCAGGACTTCCTCAGCGGGGAAAACCAGAGGTCCTGCCACGGTGATATCATCAAACACGCAGCGCGGTGATAAAAAGCCTGGACTTCAGTCTTGCCTTCACCAGATGGGTGCTTTGGGCTTCTCAAGGCGTGCTGCTGCCTTCCCTGTGCTGGGGCGGAGATGTTTCTCCTCACGCAGCGCTGTTCCCAGACAGAGAATCTGGTTTATAACTCAGGATTTAAAGCACAGCGGTATTATCAGTTGGTCCTTTTAAAAAAAAAAAAAAAAATAAATAAAAACAAACAGAGATATACACACACACACCCGCCCTCTACTTGCCCAGGAACACATAGGCTTCCTTCAGGATACAAAAGCACAGCGGTATTATCAGTTGGTCCTTTAAAAAAAAAAAAATAAATAAAAGAAAAAATCCAACAGAGATATATACACACACACACACACGCCCTCTACTTGCCCAGGAACACATGGGCTTCCTTCAGGATACGCCCAGACAGAGAATCTGGTTTATAACTCAGGATTTAAAGCACAGCGGTATTATCAGTTGGTCCTTTTAAAAAAAAAAAAAAAAAATAAATAAAAACAAACAGAGATATACACACACACACCCGCCCTCTACTTGCCCAGGAACACATAGGCTTCCTTCAGGATACATCGCCTTCTGGCACGTTTTGGTTTTATGGGTGTTTTTGGTGGGTCCAGAGGTACAGTTAGAGACAGCTGGGGGCAACCCTTGCTGAGGGGTGGTGAAACTCCTCCTGTCAGCCAGGGCCACCCAGAGCAGAGGACATCATCTGCCGGAAGGGGCAGAGCCAGGCAGTGGAGCAGACAGGCAGCAGGACACCAGGGACCTGCCCAGGTGAGGGTGAGCAAGCAGGGCAGGGCAGGGCACAGCAAGGAAGTACCATCGTGTCTGGCCTTGCCTTTCCTGTGCCCTGCCTGTACCAGCCAGGGGGTGAGACAGACAGACAGACAGACAGACGGACGGAGATGAGGGAAGAGGGCAGTGCTGTCCCACCACATTCCCCCTCTGCCTCCAGCCCTGCAGTAGGGGCTGCTGGGCTTCACTGGGGACCTCAGTGAATTTCTTTTTTCACTGCATTTCTGATGTTTCTGGGATGGGGGCACACAGAAGGCACTGGTCCAGCAGCTAACCAGACAGGCTAACGAACCAGAATGTGGTCCAAGATGTCATGGTTGTAGATGGGGAGCGCGGGACACCACCAGCTCAGCACCACAGCTGTTATGTCCTCTTCTCCTTCCTCAGCTCCACAAGGACACAATACAGTTGCCTCCTCCAAGCAGTTGCCCCCAGCACTTATTAACTCCTGACAACACCTCGTCCTCCCCAGAAGCCACAGAGAACCTGGCTCAGCAGACCCTCAGCACAGGTCCTCTGAACTTCAGCCTCCCCAGAACAGCTCATGAAGACCCCAAACCCTCCTCCCCAGGCAGCTCTCTCCCACTCTGCTGGCAGAAACACCCCAACTATTTTTATCCAACTGCAAAGACCCCAACTGACCCCTCCCCATGGGAAGTCCTTCCCATTGCCAGCTGCTCCTCAGCCCCCCTCCCCTTGCCTGCTGCCAGCCTCTTGCTTCTCCAGAGAGCAAGTGAGAGGTGATGGAGCTTGAATTTGGACAGTGAGAAAAGCCACTGGAAATGAGAGGAGAGAAAAAAAAAAAGCCCCCAGTGCACGGCTTGGTCACTCCTCAGCATGGGCCCGGACAGTGAGAAAAGCCACTGGAAATGAGAGGAGAGAAAGCCACTGGAAATGAGAGGAGAGGCTTGGTCACTCCTCAGCATGGGCCCTTCTCTTCCACCTTGAGGTCAAGCTCAGCACTTCCACCTTGAGGTCAAGCTCAGCCCACACTGAGCAGAACAACCCCCCTAGGATGTTCTCTACCTAGACTTCAAAACATCAATAAAAACACTTCAGTGAGCTGGAAGCAGCAGTTCTTCTTCTCCCTTGGGTCTGCTCCTCCCTGCGGCAGAGAGTGGCACATCTTGCCCTCAAAAACCTTCTGGTTTCAGATGGGTGTGATACAAGCGTTTCAGAGACCCAGCATAAACCAACAGAAGCCTGTAGCCTCACCTTTACTTGGGATTTCACCCAGGCTTCACAGGACGAGGCACTGCTGCTGTGTGACCTGAAGAAGAAATAAAAGGCACAGTCTCACTTCCTCAGCTGAATATTTTAGCCCCAAAATGGTAAGAGGCTCCACGTCAAACTACAGCCCAGCCCAGGTCAACACCTTCCCACCACTTGCTTCTCTTGAGTGCTACCTACAGTCCAGCTCCAACATCAGACACATTTTACCAGCTGGGAGTTGCTCAACAGCAGCGTTGGCCAAAAAAGAAACAAAGGAAAAAAAAAAGGCAGGGGGGAAATTTTAGAAAACAAATGCATTAGTGGCAATTATAGTTGAAGAACAAAAAGCTGGACAAATTGAAATTGAAAAAAAATAATAAAATAGCGAAAAGAACTTACCAGTTGAGAGGGGATTAACTCTGATGGAAGTTAATGAGACATGTGCATTTTCCTCTGCTGAGAAAAATAAAAGCAATCCAGTCTGCAGCCCTAAGAGGGGTGTGAGTGCAGAGCTGCCCAGTCTGTTACAGTAATCTGCCCTGACATTAACAACTTGATTAATTCAGGAATAAAATTTATCCTGGGCTCTGGCAGACAGGACCCACGGAACAACGCAGATTGCCCAGATATTTATGGCAGTTCCTGGTAGAGAAATTTCAGCTCCTTTATTTAGGAGTTTTGTGGGGTTTTTTGCCAGGAGCCCCATCTTTTTCTATGTGTTCAGCTAAAAGCAGAAAGGATCTTAACCCTTGTGTTGCAAAGAAACACTTCAATCCTTCTGGGCCTTCCAGGAGGACAGTACAGCTCCAACAGCATCACCATCAACATTGCCTTTTTTTATTTTATTTTTTTAGCCATGGTAAAGGAGCAGTGGACATGGGGAGAAACCAAAATCACTACAGCCACCTGCAGCCCACCACATGAATTTCCAAATTTTCCCTTTCTACCACCCTGATCCAGCCCATCTGATTAATTAAGCAAGAGGCAAGTCTTACAACTCAGGCACATCCCCATAAACACGTTCTCTCCCCCCCTAGCCCCAAAGCAATATTCAAAAGAAAGCCGAGGTATAAGGGGTTACAAATATTCAGACTTTATTATAAATAAGAAATACTGTTTTATACATAAAAACTGGAAGTGTTGCATTTTGTTCACCGCCCCAGACAGCAAGACCACAGATTAAGGCAAAAAAGCTGGAGTGAAGGCACGTACTGAGGGGGGGGCCACAGTCAGGAATAAGGTGATGAAGGGACCGTCAGGCGCTGTCTGTGACACCCAGCACTCCACCAGCACCTGGCGCAGCGTCGCATCACGTAAAAAGAAATAACTGGACTTATACAATGAATAATGGCTGTAATGCAGTAGTGATTAAGAGATCGCTTATAAAGATTTTTATTTTTTTTTATTTAAAAATAAAATTCTGTTAAAAACAGTTTAAGAAAAAGAAGAAAAAAAAAAAAAAAAACAAAAAAAGAGAAGAAAGCAGGAAACCTTAGGCCTGAGGTCAGCCAAGGGCACGCGGGCATCTTCGCATCTGCTCTTCTCACAGCCTTGGCAGAGAGGTGACGCGGTTACAGCCAGCCATCTGACCAGAGCAGCCGGCCAAGACACTGACCTCAACGTCCCACACGTGTGGGCCAGCACGGGTAAGCTCTCCTCCAGGTGCTAGGTGTGTTTGGGGACAGGAGGGAAATGGTAAGGGTCCCTAAGAGAAGGGGAACAAGAGGGACGTGGGGGAAAGCGGGGTTTGCTGGGGACACCCCCTGCCCGGCAGCGCTGCTCCCGAGGGTGCACCAAGCCTCCCGCCTCGCACAGTGGTATCAAGACGTCCCCAAATTTAGCTCTCTGACCACCTCAACGCCGGGTCCAGCCTCCTGACAGCACTACAGCTCCTCACAGCCCAGCTGCAAAGCCATGGCCCCCCTTCTCCTCTCCTCCCGGCACAACGTCCCCAGGGAACAAGGGACACAAAATTGGGGTGCTGTCAACACCCCGCATCAGGGCTGGCTTTGGAGGGAGGGCTGGAAAGCATCTGCCCAAGGGGCAAAGTGGTTATTGCTGATGCCCACGCAGGTGCTGAGGAGACAGGAGAGGGAAGAAAGCAGGAGCCCAGGGAGGACAAACACCGAGCCCCGATGGCTACAGGGGAAAGCACGTCGAGGAGGCCAGGCTGTGCCACTCTGGAAATATGGCTGAGTATATTTACACACACATACGCACACACGAGAGACTTCCTCACACTATAATCATGATTTTAAAAAAAAAAAAAAAAAAAAAAAAAACAACAACAAAAAGGAAAAAAAATAATCACATTCACACAAAAAATATAAATTTGAAATAATTAATAGCACCAGTGTGTGTCAGATAATAATTTCTTCCCCGCTACGCAAACGTACAAAGTTGCATAGTGTTTAAGGATAGATATATACTGGATAAAAAAAAAAAAAAAAACAACAACAAAAAGGATGGGGGGGGGGGGAGAAGGGGGGGGATGCCAGGCTGGAGGCAGGGAGGAAGGCGCAGAGGATGGTCTGGTCTCAGAGGAGGGCTGGGGGAGCAGCGAGGGGCTGCCCACCGCTCCCACCCAGCAGCAGGGTGAGCAGCTGGGAGGCACTGGCCGGGGAGGTGGCAGTAGCAGTGAGAAAGGCAGAGATGCCACCTGAGCCTGGCCTGAAGTCCTTGTGCTCGTGGTGACTTCGCTATGAGCGGGAGGAATAGCAGGCAAAAAGAAAGGAGGGCACTGGTTAACTCCAGCGCTTTCTACCAGCTTAAAAACAGGCAAAAGGCAAGACCAGGCTGGAGGCAGGGAGGAAGGCGCAGAGGATGGTCTGGTCTCAGAGGAGGGCTGGGGGAGCAGCGAGGGGCTGCCCACCGCTCCCACCCAGCAGCAGGGTGAGCAGCTGGGAGGCACTGGCCGGGGAGGTGGCAGTAGCAGTGAGAAAGGCAGAGATGCCACCTGAGCCTGGCCTGAAGTCCTTGTGCTCGTGGTGACTTCGCTATGAGCGGGAGGAATAGCAGGCACAAAGAAAGGAGGGCACTGGTAAACTCCAGCGCTTTCTACCAGCTTAAGAACAGGCAAAAGGCGAGAGCAATGGCAGGAGATAGAAAAACGCCACTGTCCTCCTTTCAGGAAAAAGGCAGGGAGAAAGACCTTTCCCTTTCCACTTGCATTCTCCCTTCCTTCCCCACCCAAAGACTTTGAGCCTGAAGGCCAGCGCAGCTGTCAGAGCCCTCTGGATGGCAGCTCTCCTCCTTCAGCAAGACTTCTGCCACTTGAGCAAACTCATCTGTCAACCAGACATTCGCTGCCCAAAAAACCAAAGATTCTCTGGCCATTTGACAGCCACACCTACAGATGGGAACGCAGCTTTGTGGCTTCCACGCTCCCCAGCCTGGGTTACCCAGCAGGTAGCTGCTCACAGACCAGACCCAAAACTTCTCCACTGACCAGGAGTGGGGCTGGCAAGAGCCACCACTCCACCAGTATCCCATCTTCCCACAGAGCTCCTCTCGGAGGCCGCGTTTCTCTCAGAGCGATGCATCATCACAGAAAGCATTTCAGAAAGAGGTTTCGGCTATTTTGTCAAAGGCTACCAATGCTGTTGATTGGCCACTAGTTAACAATTTTTAAAAAAAAAAAAATATATATATATATAAATTCACAGGGTTAGAAGTTGGGAAGAGGGATCTGAATGAGTGCAGCTATACTGGCCATTACAGTAATACTTTGGTAGCCATCCCCTTCCTTCATAGGGACAGAGAGCTCTGGGACCAAGGATTTTACAGTTGAGGGGAGAAGAGAGGAGAGAAGGTAGGGTTAGTTTTGCCTTGCCGTATCCAGCTCACATGGTTATTTCTGAACCACAGTATGAAGAGTCCAGAGCATCTCCCATCCTTGCGCTAATCAAAGGGAAACTGTGTCTGAGAGAGGGGCAAAGGCGGAGTGCTCAGGAAGACAGTTTATATAAAAAAACCCTTTGATGCCCAAAGACGGATATTTAATTTGCTTCTCTTAAAAAAAAAAAAGAACCCCCCCCTCCCAAAACAATAAAAAAACCAAACCTTTCATCTTATCCTGATTTGAAAAGAAAACAGTGGCTGTGAGCAGCAAAGAGCTGGGGATTTGAAGAAGGTAATGTGTGTTAAGGCACTCCATAGCCAAACCACCGCTCACCGGGGGAATACCCCCCACCCCCAGCGCACCCTTAGGGTTTCTCAATGGACGGGGTGTTAAAACAGCCAGATGGCAAGGTCTTCTTGATGTCTTCCAGGTTGCTAATGTCCTTCAGGATCTCTTCAATGTCCCTGTTGTAGGCCTGTATCGCGTCATCTTGCTTCCTGGCTTCTCTCTCGAGGAAAGACACTTTCTGGTCTAGGTCGTTCTCTTTCATCTGGTCTTTGGCACTGTTCAGGCTACCCTCAATCTCATTCAGTTTGTTCAAGTCCACCGTCTCCAGTTGCCCTGAAAAGCCAGAAGCAAACAGTGAACAAAGAAAACAGCTTTTTTTTTTTTTCTGTCAGCAGCAGGAAAACACTCAAAGGTGTAAGGCACATTAAGGACAGCCTTACCTAATTGATCCAGCAGGTTGTTAATCATGGCAAGCAAGTTGGTCACAGAGTTCTTTGCTTTTCTGGCATTGTCTTCTGCTTCTTGGGCAGCCTGTGAGGCCTGCAGGGTATAAAAAACATGAAAGCACAACAAGGCTGTAGGGATTGCGCTAATTGATCCAGCAGGTTGTTAATCATGGCAAGCAGGTTGGTCACAGAGTTCTTTGCTTTTCTGGCATTGTCTTCTGCTTCTTGGGCAGCCTGGGAGGCCTGCATGGTAAAAAAAACCACAACAAGGCTGTAGGGATTGCAAAACTGTTGCCTCTCCTCTTCACGTCTGCCCAAGCACAGTCAGTCACACACATCCCTGGCACCTCTCTCCAGCATAACACCCCTGCACCGAGATCTTCATCACAGCACTGGCAAAGACTGACAACCTTCAAATAGTCACTCTTGTGATTATTTCAGGATGGGGATCCCTGATAACCAAGCAGGATTTTGCAGGAAAAGTCAGAACAGAGTCAGTAGGGCTACAGCCAGGTTTCAGTTAAAATAAAAGGGAAGTGCTGCATTAAGAAAATTGGCTCTCAAATTCCAGCAGGGAACCTATGCTAATGCCACCAGAGGAGCTCCTTTGCTAGGCTCATGTCTTCAATCCCACTTAAAACTTGGAAGAGACTGAACACTGGCTGGACTCAGTGCTGTCTTTGCAGGAGGACAGCAGAGGAAAAAAAGCTTGCACAGCCAGGACAGCAGGGAGAAGGCACCTTCTTGCCAGCATTACTTACCATGCCTGCCATCATCATATCCTGCTCAGCATCATCCTGCTTCCGCTTCAGCTCTTTTTCTGCATCCTGCAGTTGCTTCATCATGTCATCCACTTCTCTGGCCAGCCCCGTCACATCAGCAAAAGTCTTGTCAGCCTCGGCTTTGGTAGCAGCTGCACTCTACAGCCAACAAGGGGAACAGGATGGGAAAAGGTGGTGAAGGTGCAGAACTTCCTTCAACCTTTTTCATCTAAATACACCGATTTCCTATCACGCCACATTTTCCTTCCCTGGTGGGGGCTACAGTAGAAAGCACGTGGGGCTCACCAGGAAATACTGGAACAGGGGAGTTTCACAGAATCACAGAATCTTCTAGGTTGGAAGGGACCTTAAAGATCATCTTGTCCAACCGTCAACCTAACTGACAAAAATAGACACCCACACAACAAACAAGGAGCATCATCACTAAACCATACCTCCCAGCACTACATCAACCCGTCTTTTGAACACCTCCAGGGATGGTGCCTCAACCACCTCCCTGGGCAGCCCATTCCAATGGCTGAGAACCCTTTCAGTGAAAAAATTTTTCTTAATATCCAGCCTGAACCTCCCCTGGCGCAACTTGAGGCCATTTCCTCTTGTCCTGTCGCCTGTGACTTGAGAGAAGAGACCGACCCCCACCTCTCTACACCCTCCTTTCAGGCAGTTGTAGAGAGCAATAAGGTCTCCCCTCAGCCTCCTCTTCTCCAGGCTGAATAACCCCAGTTCCCTCAGCCTCTCCTCATAAGACTTATTCTCCAGACCCCTCACCAGCTTTGTC
>NW_015090776.1:621543-641625 GCF_001431845.1 Calidris pugnax | reverse complement strand
AACCCCTCCCTCCCAAAACAATGAAAAAAACCAAACCTTTCATCTTATCCTGATTTGAAAAGAAAACAGTGGCTGTGAGCAGCAAAGAGCTGGGGATTTGAAGAAGGTAATGTGTGTTAAGGCACTCCATAGCCAAACCACCGCTCACCGGGGGAATACCCCCCACCCCCAGCGCACCCTTAGGGTTTCTCAATGGACGGGGTGTTAAAACAGCCAGATGGCAAGGTCTTCTTGATGTCTTCCAGGTTGCTAATGTCCTTCAGGATCTCTTCAATGTCCCTGTTGTAGGCCTGTATCGCGTCATCTTGCTTCCTGGCTTCTCTCTCGAGGAAAGACACTTTCTGGTCTAGGTCATTCTCTTTCATCTGGTCTTTGGCACTGTTCAGGCTACCCTCAATCTCATTCAGTTTGTTCAAGTCCACCGTCTCCAGTTGCCCTGAAAAGCCAGAAGCAAACAGTGAACAAAGAAAACAGCTTTTTTTTTTTTTCTGTCAGCAGCAGGAAAACACTCAAAGGTGTAAGGCACATTAAGGACAGCCTTACCTAATTGATCCAGCAGGTTGTTAATCATGGCAAGCAAGTTGGTCACAGAGTTCTTTGCTTTTCTGGCATTGTCTTCTGCTTCTTGGGCAGCCTGTGAGGCCTGCAGGGTATAAAAAACATGAAAGCACAACAAGGCTGTAGGGATTGCGAAACTGTTGCCTCTCCTCTTCACGTCTGCCCAAGCACAGTCAGTCACACACATCCCTGACACCTCTCTCCAGGATAACACCCCTGCACCGAGATCTTCATCACAGGGCTGGCAAAGACTGACAATCTTCAAATAGTCACTTTTGTGATTATTTCAGGATGGGGATCCCTGATAACCAAGCAGGATTTTGCAGGAAAAGTCAGAACAGAGTCAGTAGGGCTACAGCCAGGTTTCAGTTAAAATAAAAGGGAAGTGCTGCATTAAGAAAATTGGCTCTCAAATTCCAGCAGGGAACCTATGCTAATGCCACCAGAGGAGCTCCTTTGCTAGGCTCATGTCTTCAATCCCACTTAAAACTTGGAAGAGACTGAACACTGGCTGGACTCAGTGCTGTCTTTGCAGGAGGACAGCAGAGGAAAAAAAGCTTGCACAGCCAGGACAGCAGGGAGAAGGCACCTTCTTGCCAGCGTTACTTACCATGCCTGCCATCATCATATCCTGCTCAGCATCATCCTGCTTCCGCTTCAGCTCTTTTTCTGCATCCTGCAGTTGCTTCATCATGTCATCCACTTCTCTGGCCAGCCCCGTCACATCAGCAAAAGTCTTGTCAGCCTCAGCTTTGGTAGCAGCTGCACTCTACAGCCAACAAGGGGAACAGGATGGGAAGAGGTGGTGAAGGTGCAGAACTTCCTTCAGCCTTTTTCATCTAAATGCACCGATTTCCTATCACGCCACATTTTCATTCCCTGGTGGGGGCTACAGTAGAAAGCACGTGGGGCTCACCAGGAAATACTGGAACAGGGGAGTTTCACAGAATCACAGAATCTTCTAGGTTGGAAGGGACCTTAAAGATCATCTTGTCCAACCGTCAACCTAACTGACAAAAATAGACACCCACACAACAAACAAGGAGCATCATCACTAAACCATACCTCCCAGCACTACATCAACCCGTCTTTTGAACACCTCCAGGGATGGTGCCTCAACCACCTCCCTGGGCAGCCCATTCCAATGGCTGAGAACCCTTTCAGTGAAAAAATTTTTCTTAATATCCAGCCTGAACCTCCCCTGGCGCAACTTGAGGCCATTTCCTCTTGTCCTGTCGCCTGTGACTTGAGAGAAGAGACCGACCCCCACCTCTCTACACCCTCCTTTCAGGGAGTTGTAGAGAGCAATAAGGTCTCCCCTCAGCCTCCTCTTCTCCAGGCTGAATAACCCCAGCTCCCTCAGCCTCTCCTCATAAGACTTACTCTCCAGACCCCTCACCATCTTTGTCGCCCTTCTCTGGCCCCGCTCCAGCACCTCAATGTCTTTTTTATGGTAGGGGGCCCAAAACTGGACACAGTACTCAAGGTGAGGCCTCACCAGTAAGTTTTATGAGTTTATGCAGTTACAGACCACTATCTTAGAAGGGTGGCTTCAGAATTGCAAAGGACTCACCTTCTGAACAGCACCGGCGATTTTCTCAGCATCATCTGCTTTAGTCTTGGCTTCCCGGGCATCAGCAGCAGCATTGCCAAGTGCCAGCTCCGCCTGGCGCGTCTTATTGTTGGCTTCAGCAATAGTCTGGGTAATGGCAGGAATCTTTTTCAGTGCCTCCTCCGCCGCCGTCTTGTTATCATTCACCCGCTTATCAAAATCTAAGAAAGGGCAAAACAGATTCTTGTCACTTGCTCCAGAAGGGCCTTGGGATGTTTTTTTGACCGAGCTACCCAGGCTTTGCCACCTTGACGTTCTGGAGCGTGAGGGGTATATGCCTGCAGCTCTCCCTGCTACACGTCTTCTGAAATTAAATAAAGAACTTAAACAAAAAGAGATTTCTAGTCGCTGAAAACATTCCTATTTTTTTCTTTATTAAAAGAAAAAGGCAGAAGAACCAACCCAGCACTCAAGTATTGGCAATAGCGTGGCCCGTTTAAACAAGATACCCTACTGCCAAGTGACTTGTCACACAGGAATTGAAGGACTCGGAAAGGGAAACGGTTTTAAATTGGAAGAAAAACGATTCAGATTAGATATCAGGAAGAAATTTTTTACTATGAGGGTGGTGAGACACTGGAACAGGTTGCCCAGAGAAGCTGTGGATGCCCCATCCCTGGAGGTGTTCAAGGCCAGCCTGGATGGGGCTTTGAGCAACCTGGTCTGGTGGGAGGTGTCCCTGCCCATGGCAGGGGGGTTGGAACTCAATGATCTTTGAGGTCCCTTCCAACCCAAACCATTCTATGATTCTCTGACTCGCTGCAAGTGCTTCCTCTTTACCTTTCAGGTTGCTGAGAATGGTATTAGCCTCCTGTAGTGTGCCATTGCCCTTCCGAGCAGCTTCTTCAGCCAGGGCTTTCGCTGCATCTGCTCGAGCCAACAGCTGGTCTGCAGTCTAAGGAGACATGACACGTATCAACAACTTCTTACCTTTTGAAGGATGACCATCTAGGTGTATCAAAAAGCATTGCTCAGCCCGAGACACCAACGCCACACAGAATAGCATTCATCCCCGAGTGGCAGTGCTTCCTCTGAAAACAGCTGAATTTAAGTACTTTTGGAATACTGTTCTGAATACAAAGGAGACACCACACCTGGCAAACATCCCCTGTTCTCCCATATAGCCTCAATGTCATTGCTTCTACCAGCTTTTTGCATATCCTTTCTGGGACCATTCTTCAGCATTCTTGTAAATAGCAAACAGTGTTAAGATAACACTAAGACCAAATCTTTCACATTTGGCCAATTACCTGATTTCCTTTATTTTTCCAGGGAACAAAAACCTGCACAAAACAGGACTGACCTGCTGCTCCGTTTTCCCTTTCTCCAGGAGGTTCTTCACTTCTAGCTCCTTTCCTTTCATGTCTTCTCTCAAGTCCTCATAATCTTTCAGCTTCCTGGCAATTAGTTGATCTAACTCTTCCGCTTCCTTCTTGATCTTATTTGCTTCATTCTGCAGGTGGAAATCAGAAATAAATGCAGATTTCTGAACATTAAAGAATTTCTGAACAGGTGGCAAAACATGGTATAGTTTCTAACGGCCAAACAGTCAGAAGCTATGATGGGTTCCCACCAACTACAGTTGTAACCTTACCTCCAAAGCTCTGAATACCAGAGGGTGAGTGCAATAAAGGACAGAGGTTGCAAACAGTTCCATGTGCAAGAAAATCTACTGCACTACAGCGAGTGCAGGAGAGGGAGCAGTTCTGCAGACTGCAGAGGGAACTGAAATTTCTGCACTTCTCTGTTCAAGCCGAGACGTTTGGCAAACAACATTTCACTGTTTGGGTTTGTTTTGGTTTTTTTTTTGTCCTACAGCCATTGGGGGAGGTAGGGGTTTACATATTTAGTTTCCTGCATAAAAACTGAAATGCACACGTCTGAATTATGCCTAAAATGGAAAAAAATTTAGTTTCCTGCATAAAAACTGAAATGCACAAGTCTGGATTATGCCTAAAATGGAAAAAAAAATCCATAGACTGTTCTTATGCAGAGAAACATTAGCAGAGCACGTGCAAGATATGTCACCAACCTGGCACACTGCTAAAACACTTGCCCTCATTGGCCTATAGAAAACCACGGGTGATGCTTCCTGCACGTACCTCTAGCCCCGTGGAATCCACAGTAGGCAGACTGGTGAGATTAGCATAGATCTGCAGGGCTTTGTTTCCAGCTTCCTCTGCCTCTGCAAGCACCTTGTTGGCCTGTTTCTCTAGATCTCGGGAAATGTTCCTTGCTTGATTATACCTGAAAAACCCCAAGGATCCAATTAAATTACAATTCGAACTTAACTAAGAGAGTAGAGAGGCTAAGAAATTGAAAGATAATTCCCATAAAACCCAAAGCATACTACACTACAAAAGGCATCTCAGTTTTAAGCACTGCTCTGAAGCCCGGAAATAAAAACAATTTTCTGTTACTGACTCACTTCTGGTTGAGCTCATCAATGTCATTTGCTGTTTGGTTTTCTCCAGCCAGGGTCTTCAGCAGCAGTTGATACGCTTCTGTGGAAGTGTCATTTGCTGCCTTGGCTACGCGAACAATCTCATCAGCTTCTTTTTTGTGTCTGGACAAGATTACAGAAGAAAAATAACACCATTAGAATTGTCAGCCAGTGGTTTTTATACATAATTCCAGATTCTATTCTTTCCTACTTTTTCCTTCTTTCACCCAGATTTGCCGATGGAAGATGCTGAAACATTTGCAATGGAAGATGTTTGGGAGCATCTCTACAAGCAAGGCATCACTCCAGCAGTGCTCACAAGATGAGCTGAAAGGTTCTGCTACAGCTGTACGTGTCCCTCACTCACATGTCCCAACACATGGACACGCATCCACAGTGCCAGTCTCTTGCTCAGCAACGGGTGTATGTTTTGTCCCAAGCAAATTAAATTTTGCTTCCCCCTTGTAGGGAAGAGCAGGGCCCTGATGGGGGCTGTGAGGAGCGTGTCTTGCCACAGCCTACCTCTCAGCCAGCTTACGGGCCTCTTCTGCCAATAGAGTCATGTTGTTCGGGTCCCCACTTGACTCCGGAGGTGTAATGGACTGGAAAAAAAGAAAGAAAGAAAAAAATCTTAAAGTTCTTTTTTCATCTTTTATTCATCTCTGCTTTAAATATTTATTGTCATGATCTAAATGCTTAGAGATGTGTCTAACCTACTTCTGACTTCTCTGTGTATTTTTTTTTTAAGCCCATGCAGTTTCCACCAGTGGCTATCCCTTAAAAACAAAGGTGCTGATATTTATTTAGGGGTTCTTAATGTTGGTTTCTTTGAGCAGGGGCTAAGATCCAATCTATGATAGACATTGGTGGTCTATTTATTTCCCATGATCCTGGGTAGGGAAGAAGATATTTCCATTGCAAATTTGCTATATGAGAGAGAGAACAAACAAGAGAAACACACTAGAGGGCACAGAAAGGAAAGGCCCTCTCCTAACCATGTGGGATCTTGGGAGCACACTCACCACGTTGTCAGCTGCCATCTTTGCCTTCTCAAGCATATCAGAAGCTAAGCTGATCAGGTCCTCAGTGTCCTCCACCCGCACCCGGGCTTGCTCCGCCAGGTTCTCTGTCTCCTGCACCGTGCCCTGGATGTTCCTCAGCCTGTTGAGCTGACTCGTTAGTGTGCTGTTGATGTCTTTGAGACGATCCATGAGGTCCTGATCTACGTCTGAAGCACACGATATAAAAGAAAGGAAGCAAAATTAATTAGGGCAGGAAGAGAAGCTGGAGCAGCAGCTAACCGCTGCAGGCAACGCATTGGTAGGTTAATCCTTTATTGAAAGGGGACCAGCAAAGCCGTTTCATAAGTCAGTCAGCTTGAGATCAAAGTCATCATCAGAATGTGCACCAAATATGAGAAATGAAAAGTCATTAACTACTAATAAGACAATCCTGCTGGGTGTTGGAACGGACTCTGATGGGGGATTTTGTGTTCTGAATCATGTTTCACCTCTATCATTAACTTAAAAGACAACAGAGCTGCTCCTCAAGAGGTACGAAACACTTGCTTTGTGAATTCTCTTTAGCTTAACTCCTCGAAGGTGAGCAGAGAATCATAGAATCATTCAGGTTGGAAGAGACCCTTGGGATCATGGAGTCCAACCACCTACCCTACTCTACAAAGTCCTCCCCTACACCATGTCCCTCAGTACCACATCTAAAGAGAAGGAGGAATAGTGGGGCTGTACGTTATTCCCCGCTTTGGGCAATGGTGGCTACTCCTGAGCCAGACAGTCTCCATACGGAGCAGCCAGAAGATGTGCAGAGTAACAAACCCACTCCAAACTCCCCCCCAAATTAAAGGGATGACAACAGCTGGCAGGATACAGCCAATCTGTAGGACCTATGAGCCCCCTCAAACCTTCCTCAAATTTTTGGACCACTGGGTAACTCCCCACTACAGCATCTTAGTAATGGGGCCATAAAAGCACAGGTACATAACCTCATGACCTCAGGGGCAATTACTTTTGAAAAAGTGGGAGTGTTATTAAGAGACAAAGTACAAGCAGAAGCCTGCAGGACTCCAAAATTTATATTCTTCACAAATACGTTGCCTCAAACTTGCAGCACATCTTAAGTATTGAACACAAATGTTTGACACATTTCAAAAACATACTACAAACTACATATCAAGTAGAAAACCCCAGATAAGTGCTCACAGGTGTGCACAGATTTTTGTAAGGGTAGTGTTTGTTGCATTTAACTTGCCTCTTAGTTAGGGAAAACATGTTTGACACATTTCAAAAACATACTACAAACTACATATCAAGTAGAAAACCCCAGATAAGTGCTCACAGGTGTGCACAGATTTTTGTAAGGGTAGTGTTTGTTGCATTTAACTTGCCTCTTAGTTAGGGAACAACATCAAAGCTGGTGAAGATTCTAGACACAAGTCTTATGAGGAGAGGCTGAGGGACCTGGGGTTGTTTAGGCTGGAGAAAAGGAGGCGGAGGGGAGACCTTATCACTCCCTACAACTGCCTGAAAGGAGGTTTGTAGTGAGGTGGATGACAGCCTCTTCTCCCAGGCAGCAAGTGATAGGATGAGAAGAAACGGCCTCAAATTGCACCAGGGGAGGTTTAGATTGGGTACCAGGAAAAATTTCTTCACCAAAATGGTTATCAAGCACTAGAACAGGCTGCCCAGGGAAGTGGTGGAGTCACCATCCCTGGAGATATTTAAAAGATGTGTAGACGTGGTGCTCAGGGACATGGTTTAGTGGTGGACTTGGCTGTGTTAGGTCGACAGTTGGATTTTATGATCTTAAGGGTCTTTTCCAACTTAAATGATTCTACGGTCCTAAGAGGTGGAAAGAAAGATGAAAAATACCACCTAAATACGAACCCATTTCCTCACGTTTCTCCAGTCCTCACCCTCCTACCCCACTACGTGGGACTGTTATCTAGGCACAGATGCCAAGCAGGCAGCAGAAAGCTACCTCAGGTAAAACCAAGAAGAGCTTCAGTGATCATTCCCACTGGCAGGAATCTTCCCAGCAACTGCGACAGATGCACATCAGCTTTTTTGCAGCTTCACACAAAGGTGACAAATTTTTCTGAAGTGGTCTGAAATCACTGAACCAACTCCCAGGGGACCATCTTTCACTGTAAAGTCAATAGACGTCTTCAAGTTGCTCTTCTCCAGAACACACATCAGCTTACACGTTAAAAAGACCTTAAGGACAAACCACTGTCACACTGCTTAACGTCCTGCTCAAAGACATCCTGTGGTAGAGGTGACAGTACAAGAATCAATTTGAAGCAGAGTTTAACAGGAAAAATAGCTAAAGGCCACCACAACAACACATTTCTGAACTTTACAGTGGGATAAATCCTGCTTGCCAGCAGGATTTCATCACTGATGACAACCCAACAAGACCTGCTTTCTCCCAAGATGTCTGAGCAAATTTATAAACTTAATAAATAAGTATATTGGAAAGTCTTACGCTTGTTTAACAATAAGTAAAACCCTCCTTTGCATATGGAGAAGAGGGTAACGTAAAACACACCTGTACACAGCTTAAGGCAGATCTTTAAATCTACAATAGAGAGCACCGGGAGAACAACAGGGATAAAAGCACAGCCACCATCGTTTTGATAGTAAGATAGTTGTGGGTTTTGTTTCATTGTTGGTGTGTTTGGTTTGTGTTTTTTCTTTTTGGTTTGTTTTTGTTTTTTTTTTTAAAGGTTGGACTCAATGATCTCAGAGGTCCCTTCCAACCATGGTGATTCTGTGATACACTGCCTCAGCACTATCTGAAACAGCTGGCTGTCCTGATGCACATCACAGGCTTGAAATAAAACACACTGTGTTCAAAGGCAATAGAAACACCAAGCAAAAAGCTCATTTCCCTTTGGTCCACGCCCGATCGGGTCAACTCACCTTTGCTGTTTTGTGCTTCCTGGAGCAACTCCATAACCTCTCTTTCTGCCTGCTTCAACCTCTCTTCAAAGGCTTGATCGGTTACAGCGTCTTCTCCCGTACCCAGATTTGCTATCAGATTTTCCAGCTCCTGCAACCTCTCTCGTTGCTCCGCTACCTACAGGAGAGGGAGAGATCACAGCTACGACACAGAGCAAAGCCCCTTGAACCTCTCTGCTTTCAGGAAGCATCAGCCAGCCATGTGCCACTGTCTCCAGCTGCACCAACAGTGGCATTTGTGGCCTTACCTTATCTTTCACCAATCTGTAACAGGCTGGACACTCTTGGCAGCCCAGCCAGGAGCGGTTGTAGAAGTAGTTCTCCTCACACTGGTCGCAGCGGTTCCCCACAAAGCCTTCCTTGCACTCGCAGCGCCCGTTCTCCCGGCACTGCAGGGAGCGCGAACCCTCGGGATCACAGTCACAGGCTGCGGGGAAGTTAAACCTCAGTCAGATCAGAGGAGAAGCAGAAATACCCTAAAACCCTCAGGGCGAGAGCATACCCTCAATACCCTAAAACATCTGCAACAACAGGGCACACAGACCCACAGCTGGAGCCCCACTCCCTATCGGGGTGCCTCTAGGCACAGCAGGACACTGTCTGGCTGGACACAACATTCATGGCACGTGTTCGCAGTGTTACTATTGCCTCTCCTGCAAAACATCACAATTTTCTACCCCATTTCATTGTAACCAACTGCAGTTGATTTTTCTGCTCTTTACAGGCAGGGATACTGAGGAGGATAATTTGGATCATCCTGTTTTTCAATCATGTTTACAAGATCTGTTCCTCCTCAAGACAGAACCGGCGTATTCGGACCATCTGCAGAGGAACTGTGCAGAGATTTAACATCAGGGAACAGGACTGTTGCAGGACAAGACTCAGAGAAGTATTTACACCAGACAGAAGTGGGTATATCTATTAAGATGGAGTTCTGCCTACCTCCAGTTAAAAAAAAAAAATAAATAAAAGAAAAAGGGGATAAGCTGAAATCAAATTTCACCATGCAGGGTATGGACATAGAAGTGCCAACTGCCGCTATGATGAAGAGCGAGGTGAGAAAGTACCTTCCCAGAGACATGAGGAAAGCAAAGGCAAGGCTGGCTGTGCAACATCCTTCCCAGCTGCCCCACTCCAGCCTCTCAGACTTACGTTTACAGCCTTCGGAGCCAAAACCAAAGTGGTTGACCTCGCACGTATCGCAACGTTGGCCAGTGATGCCAGGCTGGCACTCGCACTGCCCGGTTCGGATGTCGCACTGGCCGTTGGTGGAGCCCAACGCGTGGCAGTTACACCTGGGGGAGGCAGACACATGTCACAGAGGGGAGGCATGGGTGAAGCACCTCCCTGAAGGAGCCCTAGTTGGGCACAGCTCAACACTTCCATTTGCCAAAAGTCACTTTTCTTGCCGCGCAGATGCAGGAGGCGAGGCGCTGAGCCTTTGACTCGTGCAAGGTCACTTGGTGCCTGCACTAAAAAAAGGAACCCACAAGCCCCTGCTACCAATAATCACACAGTCATGTGGTGCTTTTCTATTTAAAACCCTGATTTAAAGCTATTTATAAGTCAGGCTTTTTGTACAGCCTTCATAGCTGCTCCTTGACTGCTGCTCTTCCCCACCCATAGCAGCATGGAGGCACATCAGTTACTCGAGACAAACATCGCATTCCTGCGTTAAGGTAAACACAGACCACCCAAAACCAGGCTCTTTGCCCCAATCCAAGGTGACCGTCACCTCTCGCAGCCGCGTCCGCTCTGGAGGTTGAAGAAGCCGGGCTCACAGGCACTGCAGTCCCTTCCCGTGACGTGAGACAGGCACTCACACTGCCCAGTCACTTGATTGCAACTCGTCTGCTGATTCACAGTGCCGTAGGGATTGCAGTGACAAGCTGCAAAAATTAAAGGGAGAAAGTTAGAATCACACAGAATCACACAGAATCGTAGTGGTTGGAAGGGACCATCGAGTCCAACCACAAAAAAAAAAAACCAACAAAAAAACACAACACAAAACACCCACCACCTAAACACACAACAACAACAACTACCAAACCAAAAACCATCACCCACCCACATAACATCCCACCACAAACCAATAATCTTGGGCACTAGAGCATGCCCTGAAGAGCCACGTCTACATGTTTCTTAAATACCTCCAGGGATGGTGACTCCACCACCTCCCTGGGCAGTCCATTCCAATGCCTGACAACCCTTTCAGTAAAGAAATGTTTCCTAATGTCCAACCTGAACTTCCCCTGGCGCAACTTGAAGCCATTACCCCTTGTCCTATCGTCTGTAACTTGGAAGAAGAGACCAACCCCTGCCTCTCTACAGCTTCCTTGCAGGTACTTGTACAGAGCGATAAGGTCTCCCCTCAGTCTCCTCTTCCCCAGACTGAACAACCCCAGCTCCCTCAGCCTCTCCTCGTAAGACTTGTGCTCCAGACCCCTCACCAGCTTCGTTGCTGGTCCCTCGTGGTGTTGGGACTCTGCTAGCCAGTCCCTAAACGGGCCTCGATCCAAAACATGCAGCAGCTGAAGCCCAGCATCGCACAATGCTTTTGCTTCGATGGCAGTAAGTGCCCATAAACACAAGCATTTTAGCAAGCTGCAACCACCAAACCAGGATAAAGCCACACATTGCTGCTGAGGGGTACGAACAACAGTATGAACAGTCCTCACAACACACCAGGAAACGGCAGCTCTTGGGGACAAAGCCTTTTTTAAACGCAAGAGGAACCAGCTCTCACCTCGGCACTTGTCGGCGGGATCGGGGGCGAGGGGGTTCCCGAAGAAGCCATCTTTGCAGCGGTCGCAGTAGAAGCCAGCAGTGTTGTAGATGCACTTGAGGCACTCGCCCGTCAGGCGGTCGCAGTTGCCCACGGCGTTGGGGTCGATGTTGTCGTTGCACTGGCAGAGGCGGCAAGGCCTCACGGCACCGTTTTCCCCCAGCGGGTCTCCGAAATAGGCATCGTCACACAGCTCACACCTCTTACCTGGGACGTGACAGAAACACGTGTGTGGCAGCAAAAAGCCCTTTCCTACCATCTCACCTTTGCAGACCCTTCCGAAATGTAAACTCTCCAGCTTCCTGCATTATGAATTATTTCGGCTCCTCTTTTCCCTCCTATCCCTTTAAGCCAAACCTATTTGTTGTAATCTGTTGGTAATTTAAGAGTCCAAGAAGGTAGAGCTCCATGGGGCATCGCTGCTCCAGGAAGCCCCACTGCCAACAAGATCTGCCAAACCTCCACGGGCAGCCACTGAAGCATCCAACTCAGCAGCTCTGACCTGCCCAGCCAGCTATAAGCTCTGGTTTCTTAGGCAGTTCTTGCACACCTGAAAACTATTCTCCATCACCTTTCCCCTCACATCCCAAAAAGGCAGCGGGAGACAGGAGGAACTCTTGTGTGACCACATAGTTACAATTAAAGATGAGCTTGTGCTGAAACCTGAGCTGCAGGGAACCTGGACCCCGTTCATGAAGCAATGGCACCCATGGAAACCCCATGAACTGACTCAGGGCTTGGCGAGGGTCTTTTCTAAGCCCCTTCTTGCCATGCCAAGCATTGTCAACCATAAAATCAGCAGAGAAGCATGGAGGCTGCCAGCCATCCTACGGCTTCATTGCTGTTTGCAGGCAGAACAAAAGGCTCTGCTTAACAACTCAGGTACATGCTTGGATTTCACGGTTTATGGCTAAGAAGAAAAGACATGTGCCTGTTAACGTGTTAGTCTTTCAAACTGCTGAGCACAAATTTGGCTTGTATTTTTTGGGCAGCATTTGTGAGTCACTGCAGCCTTCCCGCTTCTCCTAGGGAGGGCACTGCCCGTCCCTTGCAAGCATCCCGCAGTGCCTCTCTGGCTGGCAAACTGCATCTTCTAATTTTATTTCAGCCTGACCTGCTTGCCTGGCTCTTTTAAATCTATCCTATTTTCTGCCCAACACTGTGCAATTAGCAGAGGTCTAACAGAAGCTAGCACGGTTCACCTACGTAGCATAGAAACATTCAGACTCTGCACAGATTAAGCCTTTGTTTCTCTTCTGTTCTTGAGAGACAGGCAAAAAGAACATGGGTAACCCCGAGACTCACAGAGGACAGAAAATAGGGCTGAGGAAGGAAGAAGCATGTGAACCAGAAGAAACAGCAGCTTTCAGTGCTGCTCACCGAGGGTCAGAGCCCCAGAAGCAGCAGGAGACACATATCCACAGCCATGTGGGGTGTAGAAAAAGAAGACTTCTTTTGTGTAGAAACACACCTGTAGTGCCAGCCTGGCAGCTAGTGCACACAACCTCCTTCGTGCGGGGCACGATGGCACAGCTTGAGCTGCCTGGGCACGGGCAGGGCTGGCAGTCTGAGGCTGTGCCCACTGTTGCATCTCCGTAATACCCATCGCTGCACTTCTCACAGTGAGACCCCGCCGTGTTATCCCTGCAATTGCACATGCCTGGAATAGAGAGGGACATGGGTTTTGCTTTATCATCCAACCCAGAAAGAACCGTCCTCTTGCTGCTCCCTGTTTTATCAGCCCCTCTTACCTGTCTCGGGCTCGCACGTCTCGCTGTGCCCGTTGCAAGTACAAGGCACGCAGGGGCTGTAGGGCCCGAGGCTCGGTGTCTCTCGCCGGTATCCAGAGGAGCAGCGCTCACAAAACTGCCCCTCATATCCCACAGGGCAGGAGCAGCTTTCCACCCAGGCCACAGGCACACCGGGTCCAGGGCGAGCGCTTGTGATGGTAACATCATCCAGGTGACCAGCACCTAGAAAACACCGAGAGGGGAAACGCTTTGTAACCACAGAGGATCTCATCACCGCTTCACCAAACACACATCTGAATGGGACAAGAATCAGACAAGTGGATGCTCGCAGCTGGTAAGGTGAACCAAGAAGTAAAACCCTTCAGGAAGGTTTAAACAGATGAGAAAAGATGTAATATAGCTCACAGAGGGCACATGCAGGGCAGGAGAGCTGAGAATAAACAACACAGAGGATGCTGTCGAGAACAGCATGTGAGCAAGTACAGTCAGTTAAAGCAAGTTACATTTTGCATGCAGATGGTTTCCATTTCCAAATCAAATACCAAAATCAATTCCTGTCTTTCTAGGGAGGACAGACCATCTCGTTAATATACAGTCTCTAACACAGCGTCTGCAAACCATGCCTCAGGGCAAACTCTTCAGTTATTTCTCTCAAGCCATTCCTCTGTCTGGCACTGGAAAGCTTCCTCCTCTCCATCCAGCCCATTCCCTGGAGCAGAACTGAGCCTGGACACAACATAGCTGGTTTTTAGCTTAAAGCAGTGAGTTTGTACCATTGCAGCCGCTCGAGAGACCCGAGCAGAGCCTCAGCTCCAGCATATTAGCAGTGGCTACAGCACTCAGGGGATGGCTTGCTCCACACCTTTGTCCCCTCCATTTCAAAAGTCCACATTCTTCTTTACAAGCCACCTCTACTGAAAACACTTTGCAGCTTTCCCATCTTCTCCAAATGCAAATTCGTCCTTTGCACCTTTCTGCAAAAATTCTTCTTCACGTGATAATACCCAATATTTACCCAATATTTTTGCTCCTAATTCATGCCCAATTTTATAAGCCCTCAATTACAGGGACCTTTCACTCAAGTTCAGTACAGGCAGCGCTTTTGAGACCTCGTCCTTCCCATTTGTCATGCCAAGACCAGGAAACAGGGGGGATGTAACCATTCTCAGTGCAGCAAAAACTGAGGCCAAATCTTGTAAATTTCCTACATCTTTTTTACTGTGTCCTTCAGGACTCTGTGCTATGTATTTCTACCAATCTGGAAGACAATGGCTGTGCGACACAGCAAAACTCCCATGTTCAGAAGCAAAGAATCAGCAGGCGACGGGTGCTCAGTTTTCAGACTCAAAGGCAGCACCTTTCTCCCCCGTCTCCTTTCCAGGAGGTCTGGGATAAGCTGTTACACAGGAAGACCAGGAGCAAAGCAATCAGTACAGGCCTTGCCAAATAACCTACCACAGCAATTTATGACCGGGGCCCTACAATAAAGCAACCCGGGCACTAGATGAATGGGTCTGCCCAGCAACTTACTTCTCTCGCTGTACGTCCCACGGATCTTGATGGAAGTCAAGTTGTGGAGAAGCTTCTGGAACTCAAATGCCGTAAGAGTAGGCCTCCACGGGTAATCTGTAGCCTCATGAAGCCTATGGAGAAGAGCCATGCATCATCAGCAAAGCTTTCAGATGCTAACAGCTGTGCCTTTTTAGAGCACCCTTTCCAAAAGCTGTCTGCTATTGCAACATCCTTTGCATACACTTAGGCAGTGTTGCTAGACAGCGAGCTTCAAACGAACCTGATAGGACTGCTCTTCCAAGCTAAAATTAATACAGTTTTTTTTCTCAAGAGCTTAGAGGCCAGGGGCACCATAGGGTAGGTCCTGGCTGCTCCCACCACGCCTGGAAAGTCCTCTCACCTGAAGGTGTAGGTCACAGCGTTCTCGCTGGGGTAGGGGTTGCCCTGGGCAATGAGTGGCACTGACACTCTCAGCCCAGCCCCTTCCAGCACCAGGTCCTCTGCGGAGAGGCGTGTGTCCCGTCTGTCCACACGGAAGGAGAAGGTCAGGTTTTGCCCATAACTCAAAAGCTGGTTGCCCAAGAGCTTGCCTGAAAGGGGAAGAAATCCTCACAGTTAGGGGACAGAACAAAAAAAAAGGTCACAGGCAGCACAGAAAGCCTTGCTTCTTGAATGACGTACGTGGTGCAACAAAATAAATGGGGAAGTAGCTGTCAGAGATAACAGATATATCCTGGGTCTCTGCGCTCCACTGGAGTGGGACTTCGGAGCCGTCGCGCTGCTCAGCACGCCACTCGTCCTCTCCTGAAAAAATCAAACAAGCAAGAATTAGTGCCCTTTGAAGACGTAGCTTTGCACTCACTTCTCACATCATACTGCACTCTGCTCCTATGTAACTAATCTATAGTCCGTACGCTGGCACTGACAGACCTCAGAAAGTAGCTGTGCAGAAGAACGTAGATAGCAAACATCATCTTTCCTATTTAAATCCCTAACTTGAGGGCTGACTTGAACCTTCTGAACTTTGAACCCACAACAACTTCTTGTTCAAAATCGTCTTTGCTGAACAGCTTAACCAGGGATGGGAAAACCTGCAGTCCTCTAGGACTTGATTCCACAGTCAAACTCGAAGGATTTTTCACATTTCTTCCCTCTTTTAGATTTTTTTTTTAATAAAAGAGCACAGTCATTTTTTGTATCGTGAGCCTTACTCCGCGTTCTATTCCTGCACATCCACATAACTTTGTCAGATTGTTCAGATACCTGCTTTTTGTAGACAGAATTGTTTGCAAATAAGGCTTTAAAAAGTGTTAATAAAGTAATATCTTTCAGTCATGTGAAAACGAATATAAATCAATATGAAGTCCTTGAAACTGGATTACTGGGGTGCTGGTCAGTCATCATTTTTCCACTTGCAGCAACTAGGTTTCTAGGAGGTTTCAGCCCTTTTACAAACTGTTCTCCAGGGGAATTTTTATTAAAAAAGATGTTCTTTTCAGACTGTGCAGCATACTGTTCTCCAGGGGAATTTTTATTAAAAAAAGATGTTCTTTTCAGACTACGCAGCACGAAAACATGCACATGTAGGAAACTGACTGTATGAAAAGAGACTTCTTCTGAGCTTACAGACCTATCGGAAAGACAACCGTGCTCTATTCACAGCCATGTAAACCCCAAAACTAAAGCGATTATAGTCCTCTCAATCAGAAACTCCTGATTCAGTTCTAAAGTTAAGAAAATATTCCCTTGCCAGCACCTCTCTCAAGCTACAGAAATTTTACATTTACAATTCCTGCTTGCACCTCCATGGCATACGTTAGCACTGGGTGCTCGAGGCCAGAACTGTCAATTCATTCCTCCCTAGCTGAAAACTGGAAAGCTCCCAGTAACTTCAGCAGTAACTCATCACTTCCAAAGGAGGGATCCTGGACCTGCCCGCCCAAGATTTGTGACCTTGCACAAGGAAGAAGCAGCAGGGTTTCTTTTTTAATTGCTTCTGACTTGAATCTACAGCCCAACCCGAGAAACAATGGAAGGCTCCATTTTACCAAACTGGAAGTCGGAGGTGATACTGTAGATACTGTAGCCCAAGGCGCTGGTGCAGACTGAAGAGTGTCCAAAACAGAAACAGGGGGTACAGCCCCTTGTATTGGAGGAATCCAGATGGAAAAATCCAGGTTTGCATCTGAAGATGCAAAGGAAAGAGAATCAATTTCCCTGACGCATACCTCAGGCCATCGCTGGAATGTTTCTCATTCTTGAAACAAAGCCACGGGGAGAGAAACTCACCTCTCGCAGTGGAAGCCTTCGACGTTGTCCTTGCACATACACCGTCCTGTCTCCACATTGCATTCCCCTGTGCTGCCAGCCAGATTGCAGGAACAGGGCCTGAAAGAGCCAGGAGAGAGGACAAACTCATTAAAAGCCACACAGCCAAAGCTTTAAAAACGCACCTAGTTTTCCTTTGAGAGAGCAGCAGTCCTCCTTACCTGCACCCAGCTTCAGACAGGGAGTGGAAACCTGGCTGGCAGCGGTCACACTTCTCACCCATCACGCCAGGTTTGCAGCTGCACTGGCCGTAGCTGTCACACTGGGTGCTGAGGGAGCCTGGGGGAAGAGCAGGGACAGCCATCTCAGCAGAACCACCCCCACAGCTCTATTTTTTTCAACTTTACCAAACAGGCAAGAAATAAGGGAAAAGGAAAATGGGAAGCACAGCTTCAAGCCGATGAGTTACAGCTTACCTAACGACTGCCTCTAGTTCACAGGGATTTTTCCTCTAGCTTATTCAGCTTTAAGTATTCCTACCAATCAACGTTTTTATACCTAGATATCATTTTAATTTCAAATTGCATTCTCGTCTTTATTTCCATTTCATCCTCAATGTTACCTTCGCATGCCTCTAATTCCATGCCTGTGGAATGCACCATTTCCAAGACTTTATTCCCTGAATCCCTCACGTTCTCCCTAATCACCATCTTTCCTTTGCCAGGGGATATCCTGACCTCTCCCTGTCACGCTCAGATTTCCTCCCTTGAGTCCCAAGGTGGATTTAAAGACTAAACCGCCTTTAGTCAAAGCAAGGCTGCATATGCCACTATTAACCCTAACAAACTCTTCAGCAAAACTCTCATTTTTGGAAGGACGTCTTCCTCAGTGCTGCTCTGTTAAGCAAATATGCACAAAAAGCTGCTGTTTCTTTAATCCACAGCAGACAAAATGCTTTCTCCCAAGCACCAGTGTATTTCGCAACCTAGGAGTTGTCAGCACTGTAAGAGTTAACTTCCAGGCAAAAAGTATTTAATATAAAAAAAATAGTTGCTTCTTTCCACTCCAATCCACACCAGAAGATTAGAGTAAAGTGAAGAGTTATAAGATGATTAGGCCGGATAGAAGAACTCACAAAACCTTTACCATATACAGCCAAAGTTCAAATCCCCTTCAACAGTTCCACTTATGATTATTTAGGAAAAAACAATACTTGGACAAAAAGTAGCAATCTAAATCTAGCTTCAAATACGCCCTGGGTCCCAGTGTGCCATGGGATACAAACTGATGGCTAAGTTATAAAGCCCTTTGAAATTTATCCTTAAAGAGTCACCTCCCTGCTTCTTCTCGACTGTCTCAGCTGACACCAACCCTCACTCCTCTTAAAATAAGGTCCGACACGAAGACCCAGCTGACACCAACCTCATCCCTCTTAAAATAAGGTCCGACACGAGGACCTGGAAAAGCAGATGGAGGAAGAAAGAGGCCTTTCTTGGTCAAAAATTTCACAACTGTACAACTCTCTGACCAAATTAGCTAGGAGCCGTACCCTGGCAGACTTCTCGCTGGCTGCTTTTAGGGCATGCTGCAATCAATTACTTATTCCAGCTACTCTATTTTGGAACCTCACATCATATCTTACTATCTGTTACCCTTTTGTCTCCTTCCCCCTTATTTGCTGTGGGCTGGTGCAGTTATGGGATCACTCCATACAGGTCAAGTGGTTCCCTTGACAACAAGATTTGTTCTCCTGCCAGAATTTTTTCCATTTGTTTTTTGTGGGGTTGGGGTTTTTTTTGTTTGGGTTTTTTCTTTTTTTTTTTTTTTTTCAAACAAGTTTAACTACATATTTTGAGTTTACTTTGTTTTTCCTCACCCCCACCCCCTTTTGTGTTTAAGTTTTCACTGGTTTTTATTTATAGTGCTTGGATACTCAGTAGGAGAAACTGATGCAGCTAAAAGTTCACTACAATTCTTCAGTATGAACAACTTCCAGAAATACCCACTCACATCATCGTGTTTATTAAGAATTTAAATGAGCTCTTTAGTACTGGGAGTGTCCAGGGTAACACACACACACAGTGCAGGGGGGAGGAGGGGGAATAAAACAAAAATAAAAGTCTATTTCAGAACACGTTTGAAGGAGTAAATGCTGCAGAGGTAAGACATCTGCACCAAAGGTAATTTAAAGCAAAATACAACCCAATGAACATTTCCTGGGGGGCCAAAAATACCTCTTTTTACCGCGTAACTAGCTTTTGTGCATGAAATGTTTGCTGCCACGACTCACCGACGGGGTTGCAGCTGCAGGGCAGGCATCCCTCCTCGCTCCCCAGGCGGTAGAAGCTGTCCCTGCACCTTTCGCAGTGGGGACCGTCGGTGTTGTCCGAGCAGCCCGTGCAGTGGCCCCCGTGGCCCGTGGAGCGGTACAGCTCGGGGTCAAAGTAGCACTCCTGGGACCTCCCGTTGCAGTCACAAGCTGTGAGGACAAGGGTACCACTGGTGATCAGCACGTGCAGCCATCTGACCCCGAGAGTCACAAAACCCACAAAGCAAAGCTCGATATTAAGCTGGAGTAGGAGCCTTTAACCATCCTGAGCCCCACGCACAGACCGCCCCCCCCACCACAAGGCATTTGTGCATGGATGAGAAGAAAAAGAAGGAAGCATGTTTTTGTGGTGGGTTGAATGTGGGGAGGAGGACGCAAGGCTGTAATGATGAAACAGGCTCCTCAGGACCATTCTCATCTACATCCAGAAGAAAACCAGCCTTTTTTACACTATTTCTATGTCAGAAGCTGAAATTTCATAGAATCATAGAATCATTGAGGTTGGAAGAGACCCTTGGGATCATCGAGTCCAACCATCTCCCCTACTCTACAAAGTCCTCCCCTACACCATATCCCTCAGTACCGCATCTAAACGTCCCTTAAACACATCCAGGGATGGTGACTCAACCACCTCCCTGGGCAGCCTATTCCAATGCCCTATCACTCTTTCTGTGAAAAATTCCTTCCTACCCTCCTACCCTTCACCCTCCCACTCAGCAACACCGATTTTGGTCACGCAAACAAGCATGAAACAATAATGGCAAGGTCTGCCTCCCTGCTGTAAGGAGAGTTTCTCCTCTGGATGCAGACAGATTACAAATCCCCTCTGTCTAGGGAGCAGGAG
>NW_015090776.1:566316-621069 GCF_001431845.1 Calidris pugnax | reverse complement strand
AAATAAGGGAAAAGGAAAAGGGGAAGCACAGCTTCAAGCCGATGAGTTACAGCTTACCTAACGACTGCCTCTAGTTCACAGGGATATTTTTCCCCTAGCTTATTCAGCTTTAAGTATTCCTACCAATCAATGTTTTTATACCTAGATATAATTTTAATTTCAAATTGCATTCTCGTCTTTATTCCCATTTCATCCTCAACGTTACCTTTGCACGCCTCTAATTCCACGCCTGTTTTACCCTGCAATGCATTATTTCCAAGATTTTATTCCCTGAATCCCTCATGACTCACCGACGGGGTTGCAGCTGCAGGGCAGGCATCCCTCCTCGCTCCCCAGGCGGTAGAAGCTGTCCCTGCACCTTTCGCAGTGGGGACCGTCGGTGTTGTCCGAGCAGCCCGTGCAGTGGCCCCCGTGGCCCGTGGAGCGGTACAGCTCGGGGTCAAAGTAGCACTCCTGGGACCTCCCGTTGCAGTCACAAGCTGTGAGGACAAGGGTACCACTGGTGATCAGCACGTGCAGCCATCTGACCCCGAGAGTCACAAAACCCACAAAGCAAAGCTCGATATTAAGCTGGAGTAGGAGCCTTTAACCATCCTGAGCCCCACGCACAGACCGCCCCCCCCACCACAAGGCATTTGTGCATGGATGAGAAGAAAAAGAAGGAAGCATGTTTTTGTGGTGGGTTGAAGGTGGGGAGGAGGACGCAAGGCTGTAATGATGAAACAGGCTCCTCAGGACCATTCTCATCTACATCCAGAAGAAAACCAGCCTTTTTTACACTATTTCTATGTCAGAAGCTGAAATTTCATAGAATCATAGAATCATTGAGGTTGGAAGAGACCCTTGGGATCATCGAGTCCAACCATCTCCCCTACTCTACAAAGTCCTCCCCTACACCATATCCCTCAGTACCGCATCTAAACGTCCCTTAAACACATCCAGGGATGGTGACTCAACCACCTCCCTGGGCAGCCTATTCCAATGCCCTATCACTCTGTCTGTGAAAAATTCCTTCCTACCCTCCTACCCTTCACCCTCCCACTCAGCAACACCGATTTTGGTCACGCAAACAAGCATGAAACAATAATGGCAAGGTCTGCCTCCCTGCTGTAAGGAGAGTTTCTCCTCTGGATGCAGACAGATTACAAATCCCCTCTGTCTAGGGAGCAGGAGTCCTGGGTTTCACCGGCCTGTCAAGGGAAGCCACAGGTCTTGACCAGACAGCTGGGACCGATCAACGCACAAAGAGGTCAGACAGGAAGAAAGCTTTTCTGTCTAAAAAGCTTCCCCATAAAGTAAACTACCAGGAGCTGTGGGCTGCGACACAAAATCAAGTAAAATAAATTGGCACTTGGTCACAAAGACCCGCATTTGCGGTCCGGAAATGTTGCGTCAGCCTCAAAATTGGATGAAATAGTCAACAATTAACTGTAAAATCCAATAACTCCCAAAAAAGAGGAAGTCAGCCAATGCTAAATGAGGAGCTTTTTAAAGGGCAATTATACTCCAGCATACTAAATACAGATTTTCTTTCTATGGGTCCCATGAAGTACAAGCCTGTACATTCTTGCAACATTCCCTTGCCAGCACCTCTCTCAAGCTACAGAAATTTTACATTTACAATTCCTGCTTGCACCTCCATGGCATACGTTAGCACTGGGTGCTCGAGGCCAGAACTGTCAATTCATTCCTCCCTAGCTGAAAACTGGAAAGCTCCCAGTAACTTCAGCAGTAACTCATCACTTCCAAAGGAGGGATCCTGGACCTGCCCGCCCAAGATTTGTGACCTTGCACAAGGAAGAAGCAGCAGGGTTTCTTTTTTAATTGCTTCTGACTTGAATCTACAGCCCAACCCGAGAAACAATGGAAGGCTCCATTTTACCAAACTGGAAGTCGGAGGTGATACTGTAGATACTGTAGCCCAAGGCGCTGGTGCAGACTGAAGAGTGTCCAAAACAGAAGCAGGGGGTACAGCCCCTTGTATTGGAGGAATCCAGATGGAAAAATCCAGGTTTGCATCTGAAGATGCAAAGGAAAGAGAATCAATTTCCCTGACGCATACCTCAGGCCATCGCTGGAATGTTTCTCATTCTTGAAACAAAGCCACAGGGAGAGAAACTCACCTCTCGCAGTGGAAGCCTTCGACGTTGTCCTTGCACATACACCGTCCTGTCTCCACATTGCATTCCCCTGTGCTGCCAGCCAGATTGCAAGAACAGGGCCTGAAAGAGCCAGGAGAGAGGACAAACTCATTAAAAGCCACCCAGCGAAAGCTTTAAAAATGCACCTAGTTTTCCTTTGAGAGAGCAGCAGTCCTCCTTACCTGCACCCAGCTTCAGACAGGGAGTGGAAACCTGGCTGGCAGCGGTCACACTTCTCGCCCATCACGCCAGGTTTGCAGCTGCACTGGCCGTAGCTGTCACACTGGGTGCTGAGGGAGCCTGGGGGAAGAGCAGGGACAGCCATCTCAGCAGAACCACCCCCACAGCTCTATTTTTTTCAACTTTACCAAACAGGCAAGAAATAAGGGAAAAGGAAAATGGGAAGCACAGCTTCAAGCCGATGAGTTACAGCTTACCTAACGACTGCCTCTAGTTCACAGGGATATTTTTCCCCTAGCTTATTCAGCTTTAAGTATTCCTACCAATCAACGTTTTTATACCTAGATATCATTTTAATTTCAAATTGCATTCTCGTCTTTATTTCCATTTCATCCTCAATGTTACCTTCGCATGCCTCTAATTCCATGCCTGTGGAATGCACCATTTCCAAGACTTTATTCCCTGAATCCCTCACGTTCTCCCTAATCACCATCTTTCCTTTGCCAGGGGATATCCTGACCTCTCCCTGTCATGCTCAGACTTCCTCCCTTGATTCCCAAGGTGGATTTAAAGACTAAACCACCTTTAGTCAAAGCAAGGCTGCATATGCCACTATTAACCTTAACAAACTCTTCAGCAAAACTCTCATTTTTGGAAGGACGTCTTCCTCAGTACTGCTCTGTTAAGCAAATATGCACAAAAAGCTGCTGTTTCTTTAATCCACAGCAGACAAAATGCTTTCTCCCAAGCACCAGTGTATTTCGCGTAACTAGCTTTTGTGCATGAAATGTTTGCTGCCACGACTCACCGACGGGGTTGCAGCTGCAGGGCAGGCATCCCTCCTCGCTCCCCAGGCGGTAGAAGCTGTCCCTGCACCTTTCGCAGTGGGGACCGTCGGTGTTGTCCGAGCAGCCCGTGCAGTGGCCCCCGTGGCCCGTGGAGCGGTACAGCTCGGGGTCAAAGTAGCACTCCTGGGACCTCCCGTTGCAGTCACAAGCTGTGAGGACAAGGGTACCACTGGTGATCAGCACGTGCAGCCATCTGACCCCGAGAGTCACAAAACCCACAAAGCAAAGCTCGATATTAAGCTGGAGTAGGAGCCTTTAACCATCCTGAGCCCCACGCACAGACCGCCCCCCCCACCACAAGGCATATGTGCATGGATGAGAAGAAAAAGAAGGAAGCATGTTTTTGTGGTGGGTTGAATGTGGGGAGGAGGACGCAAGGCTGTAATGATGAAACAGGCTCCTCAGGACCATTCTCATCTACATCCAGAAGAAAACCAGCCTTTTTTACACTATTTCTATGTCAGAAGCTGAAATTTCATAGAATCATAGAATCATTGAGGTTGGAAGAGACCCTTGGGATCATCGAGTCCAACCATCTCCCCTACTCTACAAAGTCCTCCCCTACACCATATCCCTCAGTACCGCATCTAAACGTCCCTTAAACACATCCAGGGATGGTGACTCAACCACCTCCCTGGGCAGCCTATTCCAATGCCCTATCACTCTTTCTGTGAAAAATTCCTTCCTACCCTCCTACCCTTCACCCTCCCACTCAGCAACACCGATTTTGGTCACGCAAACAAGCATGAAACAATAATGGCAAGGTCTGCCTCCCTGCTGTAAGGAGAGTTTCTCCTCTGGATGCAGACAGATTACAAATCCCCTCTGTCTAGGGAGCAGGAGTCCTGGGTTTCACCGGCCTGTCAAGGGAAGCCACAGGTCTTGACCAGACAGCTGGGACCGATCAACGCACAAAGAGGTCAGACAGGAAGAAAGCTTTTCTGTCTAAAAAGCTTCCCCATAAAGTAAACTACCAGGAGCTGTGGGCTGCGACACAAAATCAAGTAAAATAAATTGGCACTTGGTCACAAAGACCCGCATTTGCGGTCCGGAAATGTTGCGTCAGCCTCAAAATTGGATGAAATAGTCAACAATTAACTGTAAAATCCAATAACTCCCAAAAAAGAGGAAGTCAGCCAATGCTAAATGAGGAGCTTTTTAAAGGGCAATTATACTCCAGCATACTAAATACAGATTTTCTTTCTATGGGTCCCATGAAGTACAAGCCTGTACATTCTTGCAGCACACCTCTTTCCTAAAGGTCACTCCCAACCTTTTCCAGAAAGTAGATGCCCCTTTCCAGGGATCTACCAAAAAGCTCCTACAGGATAGGAACAGAACGACCAGCAGTCCCACAAACTGTCTCCTGAAAAACACCAGAACTAGTGCTTAGCACTAGTTAGCTGCAACTGAGACAACTTAAAACCATGCTGGGCCAGCTTCTGGATGTCAACAGAGGCAGGGGACCCAACCCATGAGAGGTTTTCCATCAAGCCTGGCTGCACGTACGCAAGCACTCATTGGCACTCTCTGCTGTTGCTCTTCTCCATGGACGGTCATTGAAGAAAGGAAGACACTTCTCACAGTCGACCCCGAAGGTGTTGTGTTTGCAGTTGCAGACCAGCTTCCCAAGCTCATTCTTCACACACTCGCTTGCGTGCCCGTTACATTTGCATCTGTTTATAAAAACATTCTGCGCTTGCGTGCCCGTTACATTTGCATCTGTTGTTAATGAGAGACAAGGAACAAGTATTTAAACTCCACGGATCCAGGTCACTCACAGAGCAATCCCAAAAACAGAGCCCAGATCTGAAAATCTGAGATGAGACAGATTCAAAGGTCACAACAAAATTGAGAACACAACTGCTGTTGTTCAGCCTGGAGAAGAGGAGCCTCCAGGGAGACCTTATTGAGGTCTTTCAATACCTAAAGGGCATTTACAAGAAAGATGGAGAGAGACTTTTTACCAAGGCCTGTAAGTGACAGGACAAGGGGCAATGATTTTAAACTGAAAGAGGGTAGGTTTAGATTGGACAGAATGACAGAATGATATGGGGTTGGAAGGGACCTCTGGAGATCATCTAGTCCAACCCTCCTGCCAAAGCAGGTCCACCTCGAGTAGGTTGCACAGGAACTTGTCCAGGAAAGTTTTGAATGTCTCCAGAGAAGGAGAATACACCACCTCCCTGGGCAGCCTATTCCAGGGCTCTGCCACCCTCACAGCAAAGAATTTCCTCCTCAGGTTTAGATGGAACTTCTTATGTTCAAGTTTATGCCCATCACCTATTGTCCTGTCACTGGGCACCACTGAAAAAAGACTGGTCCCATCCTCTTGACACCCACCCTTTAAGTATTTATAGGCTTTGATCAGATCCACCCCTCAGCCTTCTCTTCTCTAGACTAAGATGACCCAAGTCTCTTGACCTTTCCTCATAAGAGAGATGTTCTAATCCCCTAATCATCTTTGTAGCCCTTTGCTGTACCCTCTCCAGCAGTTCCCTGTCCTTCTTGAGGACAGAAAGGAATGTTTTAGGGGAGTGGTGAGACACTAGAACAGGTTGCCCGGAGAAGTTGTGGATGTCCCATCATTGGAAGTGTAGAAGGTCAGGCTGGACGGGGCTTTGAGCAACCTGGTCTAGTGGGAGATGTCCCTGCCCACAGCAGGGGGCTGGATGATCTCTGCAGGTACCTGCCAACCCAACCCATTCTATGAAACAAACAGGTGTAGCATGCTTGAGGTAGGCATTTAGAAACACAAGGTTAACCGACTCCTTCGGAGTCTGTTACTAAAACAGAATAAGCTGAGTAGGAGAAGCAAAGATTTTATTGGCTTTATTTTAGTGTGTTTTCCATAGCTTCTCTCTTATAAGAGTCCAGGAAAAGGTATGCCCACTGGCCACATGCTACTGCTGTATCAGTAAGAAATTCAATAGCAGAAGAAACTAATGCAGAAGCACAGGGACAACAACTGGGTGCAGCCGATGCAAATCCCCACGTTGTCAAATCCCAGCCTAATGACTGCTCTCTGCAAACAGTCCAAAACACTACACTGTCTCAGCTCTGTTTATGAAAACATTCTATCAGCAACAACTTAAGATTTAAGCATTCTGCAATATGCTTTGGCAAAAGGAGTGGACAACTAGGGTATTGTACAATGCTTCAGATCTTCACAGGAGACACCTCCCAAAATATATGAGACCCAGAAATGTTGAGATTTTCTATTTACTGTAACTCTAGGCTACAGATATAGTCAGAGAACAATTAATAACATGTTAAAAACACACACAGTCAGGGTAGAAAAAATCTGGCTTTTTTTTTTCCTATAGTTTTACATTATTGTCACTCTTTTCACCCTCCAAAATCACTTAACATTTGGTCTAATCAAGGCCGGGGGTGGGGGAGAAATCAATCTCTGTCTGCTCTGAAATTATAGCCACAAGAGATTATACACAGTATTTGCAAGCTTCATAAAATTCATTCCACTGCATTTTTGGTTTAGGACAGTCAATAAAGACCTGAGCCTAATGGTACCATGTGAGCATAATCAAAATCTTTAAAGCACTCTAGTAATCCTGACCAAAAGCTTTGAATAAGTACAGAGGTTTATTGTCTACTCACCTACCACCCACAGCAAAATCAGAGATCGCATAGTAATAAGACTTGAGAACTTTTGGATCATTGAAAACTTCATCTCCAAATGTGTTCAGACGATTGAGGGTCACTCTAATATCTGTAGCCGTCACCCATTCCTAGAGCAGACAGAAATCTCATCAGATTAAACATCAAACATCTCCCTTGAGAGCACACCGGTGCTGCGTCATTAGCAGTTGCATTTAGAAAGTCATTCATCAATCAGCAAGTTCCTTCCTCGTCATCTTTCCCTCTGCACCTCAGAAGCTCACAAATCCCTGCCCGAGAAGCTTTACACCACATCCTCTTGGTTCAAATGTGTTTTCTGGACCCAGCTCCTCTCTGACTACCCTTTCCTATGCCTCGTCACTGCTCGACTGCTCTCAGCTGGGAAGTAGTGGGGAACCTCTCCTGCAAAAATCACAGTACAATTATGTGAGCTTGCTAATTATACATATCTACCTGATTGCAGTTTTCCTACACAGCACCTATGGGAAAAGCTTTAGAGCACACTTGTTTGCAGACATATCCCACCAGACGAGAAGTCACAGACAAACAGATGAATGAGGCTGGGGGAGGCTGAGGAAGAAAAGCAGACAGGCAGATCTGACTTACAACACAAGAGCTTTTATATAGCATCTTCAACATGCTAACCTGCCCTCCTCCAGCAACAGACAGCAAACACAATCTGTCCCCAAATTCCACATCACCTTCGGCCAGTGACTGTCATTAGTACCTCCCTGGATTTATTACAGCTTTTGCAATGCCATTTTCCTTCTGACACCATAAAACCAGCAAAAACATCCTTGTCTGTACAAACACACTTGCTGCTCAGCCAGGACAATAAGATTTGCTGAATTACAAATACTGGCGTAAACAAACACAAGGAAACGCTGAGCACAAAATACATGTTTACTTCAGTTGTGAAAAGCAACACCAAAGGTTTGTACCTATTTCAGGAAATTGGCGATGAGGTCTCTATTCCTTACACAGAGAAGTTAATCAGAAAATTATACACATATCACTAACTTGAAATCTCTCTGTTAAACCTTAATCATTAGACCCTGTTATCTACAAGGGCTAGCTACACCAAGAAGGTGGCCAAACTGGTTCTTTGCCATTTCAGAAGTTCTTCCCCCTTTCCCATTAATCTTTATTTTCACTTACAGAAGCAAGCCCCACCAGATTTTGCTTTCCTGCACACTGGCTGGGGATCATGTCTGTTTGCTCCTGCTACTCCAATATGAAAGGCAAAAAGTGGCCATCATAGCTCCAAAAGGAAGGAGAGGAACCCCGGTGGAGCAAACCCCACAGCTTTAGCTCCTTGTTGCAATATAAGCTGGAGAAGTCATAAAGCAGCATACAAAAAGTGGCAAGTAAACCAGATAAACTGGTGCTCCCAGTATGCTCCTGACTACTGCCCAACCACTGCTGTGAATGGTAACAACAAAAAAAACCATCCAACCTAACCTTGTTCCCAAGCCTCTTGTAAGAGAAACCAACTACTGTGGATAAAATCAAGCTCCCCCACCCCAACAGACACATAAAAGAACAGGTTAGGCTTTCCAATAACCCTCTGTTTGTTTAGAACAGATCTCACATTTCTTAAATTTTTGTGCTCCAAATACAAACGCAAGTGCCTCAAATGTTCATTTGAATTAGGCTTTACCTTCCTCTGCCCTTATATCCAAAACAACAGCAAAATACCCACCACTGCTTTCTAAGCAGGCAGAGATTTGCATCTGTCCTCTAAAGGCTCCCATGGTGCCTAACAACAAATCATCTTCCATGTCACAGATTTTGCTTTTTGTACCAGAAACTTACTAACAGTAGAGCCAAGAGTTCAGCTCTTCATTCAAAACCATTTCTTTGGATTGACCGTCGCAACTGACTTGTGCAAGGGCTGTCGTGCAGCCCGCGGCCAGCACCGAGCCATCATCCATAACTAGACTCAACTCAAGAGTTGAGTCTTCAACCTTGATTGACTTAGTCCTGAGTGACTTAAGTCCTGCTCACGTACCTGTAGCACAGGGCTGTTGTCAAAGTTGTAGGCACTGGGACGTCCCTCCAGTGTTGAGAACGCCACGTTGCCCCCAGTGAGAGGGGAGATGTCACTGAACTCATCCGTGCAGAGGGCCTGCTGCTCATCCTCCCCAGTCCGGATAAAGCCCCGATTGACTTTGTGATAGGTGCTCTCACAGGAGCCACTGTAATACTGGTAGGGCACCCACGGGCCATCTTCCCTGGTGCGTTTGTAGATCGCAAAGCTCTCCGGCCGACTGGTGTGAAACTTCAGCCGCACGTACGTAATGTCAAAGGCCTTTCCTGTGGATGAGAGAAGACAGACATGAGAAAGACTCAAACAAACCAGAAAGAATGGCAGGAGCTGTGCTGCAGGCAAGAGATGCACTGCAGTTCTCCTTTCAGAAGAAACACCTCTTCTAGTACCATCCAGTAGGACAAGCAGTGTCCAGTTGCACCAGAAGTATCTCCACCAGTCCTATGTACTGCATCTCCTGGCAAAGACACGGGGAAGGAACTGAAGGCCTCAACTGAAAGTTGAGGACAGACCAAGTGCCTATGTACTGCATCTCCTGGCAAAGACACAGTGAAGGAACTGAAGGCAGAAGCTGAGGACAGATCAATACACAGACCTACAGACTCCTGTGCAACCAAACACACATCTTACAAGCTGCAATTTTCTTCTGTAGACACCACCAACGATGTCCTTACCCCAGCAGATGATTTATTACATAGCAGCAGTGTATCTGAGGCCCAGTCCAAGTTAACCATGCCATTTGATAATATTTCTTCCAACTGAACTCTCCCATAGGTGTATTCTTCCAAATACATGTATGGGAGAAACAGTGTTAACCAAAGCAGTAAGAGTCACACTGTAGAGCCTGTTTTGTACCTCTGCTTCCTCCCCAAATAGACAATATCCCAAACTCTTTCTACTACTAATAAAGCCTTTCCTCCAGCAGTGAGCTGAGTCCATCCCTAGACAATATCCCAAACTCTTTCTACTACTACTAATAAAGCCTGAGTGAGCTACTGAGTACATCCACTTCTACTCATTTCCTGGGAAAGACAAAACAAGGTTTACATTTCCCAGACAAGACTGAAGTCTCCAAGACACTTTTCAGATCAAAGCACAATGATTTACAAGCAAGCAATGTTCTCCCTTTCCTAGGAAGGTACATGTAAACCCACCTCCCTGCCCTCTCTATTCATCTCCTAACAGGTATGTGGCAATCAGCAGATCAGTTGCTCTCGTGGATTCTTTTCCAGTGACTTGAGCCTCTACACCCATGCACACAAACCAACCACCCGGGGGGGTGCAACACCCCCAAGAAAACCCCTTAGGGGAAAAGGGCCACAGCAAGCTTCAGCCACCTTCCTCCACCATCCCCACCGGCCAAGGGGCACGTTCCCAGGAGGAGGCGTACAGCTGCGTGCTGGCTGTTCCTGCTCCACCTAGTTGAGCAGACCATGTACGATCAGGACACCCTGGCAAGTACCCTGGTGCACGTAGGGAACTTGCTAAAACAACGTGAGGTTTGTCTGGAACAAAACCTCAGGCGTTTAGTCCCTTGCCACGATCTTTTACGCTCCCCACCACCTCCAAGAAAAACACTGCTCTAAGCAGAGGTTGCAGCCGTCACTAGTCCCTTCATTGACCAAAAAAAAAAAACCACCTAAATTACTAGAAGAATTTCAACTGATTGAGAAACAGGTTTTCTCCGCCTGTAGAAGTCACGCGGATTTAACCTCAACTTGTAAAATGAATTAACTCCGCCGCGTTAAATTTTAACGCGAGGCTCTGCACCTGCTGAAGAGGGGCTCACTTCATAAGTTAAAGCAGAACAGACAGCACCAGGCAACAAGAACAGTGTGCCTCTCAAAGCACACACGCAAAAACTGATTGCAAGGGATCAGGCTCAAGTCACAAATCATGGTTCTCACTTGTGGGTCACCTTCCAGTTAGACCAGGACCAGCCTAGTTAAAGCAGAACAGACAGCACCAGGCAACACAAAGCACACACACAAAAACTGATTGCAAGGGATCAGGCTCATGGAATGGTCTAAGTTGGAAGGGACCTTTCAGATCATCGAGTCCAACCATTAATCTAACCATCACTAAACCGTGTCCCTAAGTGTCATGTCTATCCATCTTATAAGTAACTCCAGGGATGGTGATTCCATCACTCCCTGGGCAGCCTCTTCCAGCGTTTGATAACCCTTTCGATGAAGAAATTTTTCCTAATATCCCACCCAAACCTCCCCGGCGTGACTCGAGGCCATTTCCTCTTGTCCTGTGGCTCAAGTCACAAATCATGGTTCTTGCTCGTGGGTCGCCTGCAGGTTAGACAAGGACCAGCCTGCATTTGGCACATCATGGCCAGAGCCTGGCCAGTGTGAGGGAGGAACCTTTGTCCTTTCTGGCTGCTGGAAACACCAAAGCAGCAGGAGAAGCATGGCAAAGGCTCCAGAAATCAACACAGAGCAAACAGCCTCAAGTTGCACTTGGGAGGTTTAGACTGGATATTAGGAATTTATATTTTTTTTTTTACACTGAAAGGGTTATTAAGCATTGGAAGAGGCTGCCCAGGGCACCATCCCTAAAGGTATTTAAAAGTTGGGTAGACGTAGTGCTTAGAGATATGGTTTATTGACGGTTTTTGTCACTGTTGATGGTTGGACTAGATGATCTGAAAGGTCCCTTCCAACCTAGACAACTCTACGATTCTATACCAGAAAAAAAAAAAAAAAACCAAAGTAAAAATCAAGGCATATAGTACCTGAAAAACTTGTACCTGCATGTACTAAGGATAAAAAAAGACCAACCTTGTGTTTAAAGCCAAAGCCAATACTCCAGCCTACCAAAAAGGTACTATCTGTGCACAACAGCTGAGGCAAACCCCTCAATATTCCCCACAAAATACCCTCTACTGTTATTTCATGTGTGAGATTACACATGACCTAAGCACAAGACTGGAAGCCAGGCATTCACAATCTGCTGCTCTTACTCAATATTACTAGCTCACTTTTGGTTTGGGGTCAAGTTATTTAACGAGATCTTCTTACACACAGAAGACAAGCGAGAAGCAATCACGCTATTGATGCCAAACTGCTTCCACAAGGGCTAGAAACTCCAAGGGATCAACACTTAACACTGTAACACAGCTTAGGTTTACCCTCTCCTCCCTGCCAAACACAAGGGGGGATTAATCCTGTTTATTTGTAAGTATTTTTCACATGAATCTCAATGCAAGACAAGCAGCAGTCATCAGTCCCCCCAGGTTTCCCATTTCTCCTGCTACACGGTCTCTCAAAGCGTGCTTCAGAGGTGAAGAGCACGCACACACAGAAACCCAAGGTGAGCACACCAGACACAAGCCAACAGACACACACAAATACCTTTTTCAGACTCATGCTAAACAAATCCAAGAAACACTCCCCATCTTCTCCAGATAAAGGCAAAAGCCCCAGAAGCAGATATCTCCTCATTCTTCTGCTGGAAGACCCTAGTATATGCGTTGACCTGCAACTTGCCAGCCTAAGAACTTCACCAACACCTTGGATGGACAGCAACTAAATCCAGACCTACTAGCATGATTTAACTCTAACAAAACCTTCATTATCAGCTTCATGAGAAAGTTTTCTTTGAGCTCAAGCACTGAATAAAACAAAATATGAGGCTGGAAGTCGCTGCCCTGGTGACATTTCTTTGGGCAATTTTCATCACCAGTGAAAACAGCGAAGACATCAGGTAAGAGCAGCCCATTCCATAAGTCAAGAGTGGAAAAAACAAAGAGTCAGAGCCAACAGCATGAAGATCATTCAATTAAATTCATATCAAATGAACTGTCAAGACTACCCTGCTACTTTGACTTGGAGTGCTTAGTTTTCTTCTACTAGTACTGCATTCCTCTTGCGTGAAGCCAAAACCCTGCGTTCAGGCTTCATCAAGATGATTTTGGGGAGGAAATGCTTTGAAAGAATCCTGGGAATGAAGAGGGGGCCGGGTATGTGTTCTCACTCCACAAACACACAACTTTCTGCTCTAGCAGAAAGGCCAGGTCACAGCCTGCACGTCCCAACAAAGAAGTTGGGGTTGGTTTGTTTTTTTTTCCTTCCCTCTCCACTGCAACTGGATTACGGTTCCTGTTTCCTGACAAGGTCTCCTACAGCTCCTTTCAAAAACTCCAGCTCAGCAAACAGCACAACACACGCAAACTGCACTCTGGGGCAGAGCAGAGAAGTCCCTTGTGCTAAATGGAAAGGAGCCTCCTCTTTTTTCATCTTCAGTTTTATACCGTGGGCCAAAGAAAAAGCATTCAAAACCCTTCTGACCGAGCAACCCAGGTGAAAAAGACATTTATTTCAGCTGGCAGCGTAACTACTTGAGAAATCCTGTTAATGGCATTAAAGAGGAATGCAGTTAATGCACACAGAGCGGCTGTGCGCTAGTGCCGTATCGGCTTGCCGTGGGTAAATACTGCTGGCACAATAGTTCACCCAGGACCAGCTGACAGAGTGTTGAAATGCATTTCCCCCCCTCCCCGTTCATACTGAAGGTAAAAAGCTGTGCTTAGCAGCCTGGCAGCCAGCACAACTCTTCAAGGCTGTAGAGCCTTTTTTTTCTAGCAAAGATAAGCTGCCTAGGTTGCTTTCAAGTCTTTCGGGGCTAAATAAACATACACTGCTATTACGCTGAGAAATGGCGACAGCAAGAACCACGACAGCAATAACCAGGTGAAAGGCAGTTTTAAACATTTCACTTGGAAGACAAA
Source organism: Calidris pugnax (assembly GCF_001431845.1). Taxonomy (NCBI): domain Eukaryota; kingdom Metazoa; phylum Chordata; class Aves; order Charadriiformes; family Scolopacidae; genus Calidris; species Calidris pugnax. The sequence goes on along the minus strand of NW_015090776.1, from coordinate 607,473 downwards.
AAAATCGTTGTTCTACTGTTCCCAGAAGCGGGTAATTATTTTGAACTCTGTTCAGCTTAGAAGTGTCTGATACTGTCAAGTATTGGATAATACTTCCCTCTGTGTACTGAGAATTGGCAGGAAAGACTATTTTGCAGGAAAGACTCCAAATATTTGTTACGAAAGTTCATTAGGAGGAAGAAGTAATTAGCGACCACGAGCTCAGCACTTCAGGAGTGCAACCTCACATGTCTTTAAAGCATCCAGAGCTCAATCATGACCCACATACACCCCCATTTTAAAACTGCATCTTTTCCGAGACGTGAAGCTGTTCACTAGCAAGTGACAAGGTAACAAAATAACCAAGGTGATGTAGAAAACCATTTAATATCATTCTCTGAAGAAAGTAAGCAGGCGTTTAAGCCTTCAAGATGATACTGCAATTCCAGATTAAACCAAGCAAGGAAGTCTGGGTGCCTGCAGAGGTGGGAGCAGTGGCATTGGAAATGTTCAGGGTTGTTCAGCCCAGGGGATGCTTCCCCCAAGAACCTGCTCACATTGACGGGCTGACCGCAGCTGCCAGATGTCATCAGCAATTAAAGCCCTTCCTCAGCAGGGCTACTGCCCAACTCTGTATCCCAAAGGTCCACCAGGAAATGCACCATGCTGAAAACCACAGACTGGAAAAATGTAATCAAATGCTATTTAGATCTTTAGAAACTCCTCCCTTTTCCCCCCCAAGTTAGGAATTTGTTCCGACACACAAAAGGCCTCCTTGTATTCGGACCCCTCCGAATGGATGGATAATTTACATCAGGAAAACGTCCCGCCAGCTGGCACGACAACTACAAGCGCTGAATTGTGAGCAGATGCCTGGGTGAGATAAGCCCAGACGACACACTTGCCTCCTTCATTATCGGTTCGCTCACATCCCCTGCGTGGGGAAAGAAACCACACTACCTCTTCTGCACTTTCTGCAATCCCTCAGTGCACCGTCCCAGCAGTGAGCTTTAAAATACTGCTGATGATTTTTGCTGCCCAGGAGAAAAAAATAAATAAATAAATCCACCCAAGAAGACTGTATTGGGCAAAGAACCAAGCCTATGCAGACTTGTTTTCAGCAAAATTCACTGGGCAGTAATGAAATGGTTAAACTTTCTCTGTTTCTCTTGGTTGGCTCCTGTTCAAGGCAGCTTTTTTCACACAGGTACCTGCTGACAACCTATTTCTAAGTAAAGGTTAAAAGAATTGAAAACAAATACCAGCATACTTCTTACATTTTGATTGGATTTGATTTCCATTTTGCAGTGACAGCACAGAGAGCAAGCAACTACCATCGGCATCTCATTTTGCTCTCATCTGACCTGTTTCTCCATCATTCCCAGGAAGAAAGGCCAGCTTTCCCAGTTCACCACACTGGAACGTGCCCCATGCCATTTGCCCATCTCGTCCTTACTCCTACCTCAACCCCCCTCAATATTTAAGGAGAATGAGTTATCCCATCCCATGGAATGGGAGCAGATTTTCTGGCATGCAGATGGGCAACAAGAGCAGGACAGGGTTATGAGGAGGAGAGGAGACTGAGAAACATCCTGAGCAACTCGTTTTTTTGGAATAAAAAAGTTTTATTCAATAACAACAGTCCAACACCTGCAAGACACATAAGCGGTAAGTTATGTTGCTTGCATCACATGCGCATGAAAAAGCCAAACTTCTGACAGAACGCAAGAAAATATTGTAGTTCTAGAGCAAATGTTCTTTACAACTACACCCTAGCTTTTCTGGGAAAATTTGTGGAGGAGGAAGATGAGAGCACTGGTATTACACAAGCAAATGGAATATCCAGCAGCTTAAAAAAAAAAATAAAAATTGAAGGATTTCCATTTTCTGATGTTCTTCAGTAGGGAAATAACTCCACATTAGGAGCAGGGATGAGAGCTCTCCAATGCTGAGTGGTGGCCCTTACGGGAACATAACCTAGTATTAATAAACCTTAGGTTTATTTTCTTGTCCTCACCTAAAGAGCCTGGAGATTTAGGAACGTATGTCATGAACAAGAAACGTCTGAAGGATTTTAACATGTCTCATCATAAACCACGCTCCACCATAGCAAAGATTTTGGCATGCAGAGCTCCACCACAGACAGGCACAAGGGCTTTAAGAAAGCCCAACAGATACAAACACGGGTTGTTGCTTTTCCTGGGTGCCCACACTAAGATGGGGATGGAGAAAGGAAAGGGGTTTGGGACACTGGGGGAATGAGCACAGATTTGAGCGCGCTGGAATGAAGGCAAACTCCCACCACCCCATTAGATCATGCATTCTTCCAGCGCTCCCAAACAAAGGCACCATTGACTTGCGCGCGTGGGCGGCTCCGGACAGCAAAAGGCTGCCCAGTAAATTATTGCATGATAATCCGAGATTGATAAGTCATCAAGGCTGCTTGTTCTAGTCATGTTTCCAAAGGGGGGAGGGAAGGGAAACTTATTTCCCCCCGCAGAGGCTGAAGGCAGCCTCCTAAGAAATGCAGGGTTTTTTTTTTTCATCTGATCACTCCTAAATCAGTGTAAAAGTCAGAAAATGCTGTCTAATAATTCAGTACAGCTTTCTCCCTTATTTGTCCAGCTTTGATGCAAAGATGTTAAGTCCGTTTCCCAAAACAGCCAGCTGTGTTTATTCACTAGGGACTGGAAAGATCCCATGTACAACACAAAAAGTCCTATCTGCACAGGAAGCCTCAAAGTCCTTTTTCAGCACAAACGATAAAAGCTCGTTTTAAAAAGGCACTTTACACTTGGCAAGCACAGTCAGATCACAGATGATCAAGGACGACACGGGCCATTTTGGGGAAGTCTCCATTTCATTCACATATCCAGACTGCAAAGCTACCTCCCGCCACCAGTGTGGGCACCGAGATGAGCAGGATCTAGGTTATGGAGGGTCAGGATCCTTGGAAAGTTCATCTGCTTGTATCAGATGTCCAGAAGCTGCTCCATGGCCTGTACACAATGGGTATGGGTAAAACCAAGTCACTCCCCCAACTCAAGTGTCACATAAAAAGTGGAGGTTTGCCCTCCCAAAATGGGGGCTTTAATCAACCAAATGGTCTGAAGAGTTTACTTATCCAGAAAAAAAAAACAAAACAAAAACAAAAACAAGCTGTCTTTTGCCCTTTATTTTCAACAGAATGATCAGTAATGACCCAGAAATCATCATTTCATCACCAACAGCCCATAATGACACCACCAATAGTGACTTCATTAATGACAACCCTTTAAAAGTGGCAGTTCCCACCCATTCCAAGTCACTGTGGGGCCTTAGTGCCCCAGCAATATTACATTTTCCAAAGACTTTTCCTCACGTTGGAGATAACAGCTATCATCTAGTAAAAAACAAAGCAAGCAACCACCCCCACAGTCCCCAGATCATCAGAGCTGGTGGCAGTGGCAGGCCAGTGGAGATCCACCAAAAAGTTTTCAATTGGATTGTACAATGCGATACTTCTCACCCTTGGCAACACAGCAAGACATCTCTTACCAACGTTTCGTGTGTAAGACCACATCTCCAAAGGTATCACAACAAAGCAACACATCTTAGCCACCTTCAAGTCATTCTCATAGCATTTGACTTCAAGTGACAAAACAAAGAGCAAATCACATTACGTTTCAATTTCCTCTCATATTTTAATTTGACTGTAGGAGGTGTGGGAGGGAATATTCCTGATGTCCAGCTCCAGAGGTGAAGAAGTGGGGATGGAAGAATGACTGGAAAAAGAGACTAAAAATTACTTTCAAACTCCAAAGCAAAAGTTTAAATAGTTAAACAACAATGAAGTTGCAGCTTCTTTAAATGAGATATCTGGCCAATTGGCAAACACGTGACTTCTTGGAATAAGAAAATAAGTTTATTTGATTGCAGTGCGGTATCTTGCAAACAAATTTAAATATCATAGAATCATAGAATCGTCTAGGTTGGAAGAGACCCTTGGGATCGTCGAGTCCAGCCATCTACCCTACTCTACAAGGTCATCCCCTACACCATGTCCCTTAGCACTGCATCTAAACAGCCCTTAAACACAGCCAGGGATGGTGACTCCACCACCCCCCTGGGCAGCCTGTTCCAATGCCCTATCACTCTTTCGGTGAAAAATTCTTTCCTAATGTTCAATCTAAACCTACCCTGTTGGAGCTTGAAGCCATTCCTTCTCGTTCTGTCACTAATTACCTGTGAGAAGAGACCAGCACCAACCTCTCTACAGTGTCCTTTCACGTAGTTGTAGAGAGTGATGAGGTCTCCCCTCAGCCTCCTCTTCCTCATACTAAACAGTCCCAGATAATCATTATCTGATAAGATAATCTGATAAGAATTACAAAGCTACTTACAGAAAGGACAACTGAATTTTACTGACTTGTGACCAAAAAAAGAAAAAATTTCAAATAAAAAGCATTTTGCAAATGGGATACTTGGTGCAGGAATGTTAACAGGCTTTCTTGAGGTCTGTTTTCTATCTGCATGCCCTCCCAGGAGCCTTGCCCTCCAGCAGCTCGATGCTCTTCCCTTGCACGCTCCCAACTAGCACAGCCTAAACCCAAAGCATACGCAATGCTTCAGTTCAGCAAATTCAAATGACCAGAGTCAAAAACGTCCTGGCCAAAGGCAGCACTAAAGTTATTTTGGATGGTGTCCGCGTGTGTGGGTGAGACGCCAGACACTCCTTGCTCCGGCCCCAGCCACTCCTGGAGGGGAGGTAGACCAGTTCCCACCAGAGCTCTGCCTCTCGGCCCAGTTCAACAGTTCCATAACTAGTGATAATCCGCTGTTAGTTTCCATTAAATAACATTTTGCAGCTTTTTCCCCTGCCTGTTGAAAGGCAGTGCTTTCCCCACTTGCCCCCCTCCTCTTCCATACGTGCTCGTAGCCTGCAACAGCTCTACCACCTGGCTTTGCTCCTATCTGGATCAGATATCAAAAACACACAGCTCACATTGTTGAACCTAATTAAGAACAAATTAAGTGATACAATTATACACAAGTGTTCTGAGCAGCAGCAAGTTCAGCAGCTCAGGAAGAAAGATGACCCTCTTCCAGACTAGCTCCCACACCGCCGGCTGTACAGTCACGGAGAGGCCAGAAATGTTCCTTACATAAAACACTGAATTCTCTGGAATTTTGATGGTTTAATTTCCCTCCCCACTCACCAGCCACAGATTTTTTTTTTTCCAGACACAGGTCATAATTAACACCGCGACTATTTGGAAATAATACTGTTGCTATTAGCATCCATCACCTGGCCCCAGTGCAGACAAGACAGCTTTCTTTTCTCAAGTATTTAAGGAGTTTTGCATTCTTCAATAAACTAACTTTTAGCACATTTGAACCGCGCTGTTTAATGTTGCGCAGAGTTTGCACGCCTCCTGCCTCCCCATCTCCCACTGAGAAATCACCCCCTGCTCCCAACAGACTCTTCCTATGGATTTTTAAGTAGCAGTTTACGTGCCTTCATGCTATCTTTTAATGCATTTTCAGTCAATTACAGGCTTACGCACAAGCTACCATCATTTATGAAACACAAATTACAGCAATATCCATACGGACCATTTTCAACCACCCACCCACACAACAGTTTTACTTTCTCAGCCTATTAAGCCAGGGAAGGAATTGGGATAAACAGACTCGACAAAACCATTGCTGGAGCGAGGCCATTTCCAAAACAAAGCTTGCCACTGAGTTATGTTTCAAATATGTTTTGGAAAGTCAGAAGCAAAGCTCTTCCAAATTTTTCCTGAAGCAGAAGGGGAATTGCACTCCCGTTCTCAACTCACAAGCAACAAGCCAGCGTTTGCCCTCAACTCTGCCTCTGGAGAATAAAGCACACGAACTGCAAACCCTCATGAAGTTGCAAAGGTGTATTAAACACACGATCGAGCAAGTGCATGTTCATCCACATGTTCTCTCTGGAGACACGCAAAGGAACAAGGAACTACTAAAGGCAGTGGCTACTTCTAAGGAAAGAGAGTTCAGCAGAAAACCACGGTACTTGAGAAGGTATCACAGCTTAGCATGACTGGTCTCCCACAAAAGGGACTCCCTAGGATTATTTTGGAACACCACGAACAAAGAAAATTAAACTGGATGCTCTCTGCTGACCCTTCAAGGGTAATACTAGCTCCAGGCTTCTCAATACTTCCAGCTGCAAAATCTGAAGCCCTTGGTTTAATTCATAGACTAGAACAGACCCAAATCTGCTTTACATCAGGCTCCAAAACACAGCATCGTAGCTTTCCAAATCTAGATTTGGAAAGCTATCTGTAGATCGAAACTCCTTCCACCTGGGCTAAAGGCTGCTCAACCAGGAACAGAGGAAACTGAAAAAGCAAAAGAAAAAAAAAAAAACAGATATGCACACAGTCTTTCCTTACAATTTTATGTAAGAGGGAGATTAGCAGATTGAGCCAGCATTACTTTGCTGCTCCTTTGTAAAGGAAGAATTTAAAAGAAACTACCAAGGTAGTTGCTGAAGTGGGACTGACCACCAGCAGGGATACCATTGAGACAGTGTAACACCCAGATATGCACACAGTCTTTCCTTACAATTTTATGTAAGAGGGAGATTAGCAGATTGAGCCAGCATTACTTTGCTGCTCCTTTGTAAAGGAAGAATTTACCAGCCACAGATAAGGTAGTTGCTGAAGTGGGACTGACCACCAGCAGGGATACCATTGAGACAGTGTAACACCAAACAAGTTTCCTAACACATGTTTTCCTACAACAGCCTCAGCAGAAACAAACAAACAAACAAAAGAAACATTAACATGTTTAAAAAGACCTTCCATAGGGACTTCTAATTTGTTGAGTTTCCCTAGTGATCTTGAAACGCAGGCCATACAGCACAGTATGAAGCTAAATGTCAGCGCCTGGTTCCCAGGGGTAGGAATGCAACTGAACCCTAATAATTCTGGGTGTGCAATTCATTGACCTTATTAGCAGTAGAGAAGCGAGGTGGTTGTGCTGTGAAGAACAGACCAAGTCTGATTGAAAAGAAAAAAAAAGCTACCCAAAGAAATACATTTTATTCCCAGATGGTCAGAGGTCACGGTGCTCAAAAACTCAGACCTGCATTTAAGTCAAAAAAAAAAAAAAAAGCAGCGTGGATTAGGAACAGCTGCAGAAACACTTAAAGAGCAAACTCCAGACAAGGCAACAGAAAACCCACTCACTCCACAAAAAGTAGGATCATCATTCCCTGGACTGCTGCAGAGGACATTTCCAGTGAGGTCACCGCGGAAGAGGACCCCTGCGAGAAGCCTTCTAGCAAGCGTCTAAGAAACATCTTGCACATCAGAAGACAAACCTCCTGTCCCCAAGCTCCACATAGAGAGGCACGTGCTTGTTAGACCACACCACCACATCCTCCCCAGTCACACACAGGTTCCTCAGCAGCATAAAATTAGTTTAACCAGTCGCACTGAATGCCAAACGATGAGATTTTCTTCAGGCACACTACACTGCTGTGAAGCCTAAATGAACTCTACCAGAAGGTTATTTTTCTCAGGAGAGAGGCTATTAAAAATTCATTTTCTGACTAGTACTGCTAAGGCAGAGTGACATTCCTTTAAAAATGTTGAATACTTAGTGGATGAAAAAAGCCTTTTTTGAAGTTAGAAGATAGTCTTGTACCTCAATTTGTAAACTAAACCACTACACATTAAAACTTCAAGCAATTTGTTGACCATGAAGTAGGAGTCAAGATATTTCTTCCTTCCTCTGCTTTCAGCATCTTCAGTATGTACACTGACTCTTTTGACAGTATTTTTGAGGGGGAACAGAGAAGAAACAGCCACTTAAACCCATCTGTAAAGCTGCTGCCTTTGTGAAGTCTCAAACAATGCAGCACTCTCAAGCCTTTCTTTTCAATAAATCCTTATTTTTGGTGATAGGTTAAACCCAAACCAACCTACCCTTGGCTCCTTCAATTTACAGACACCCCAAGAGAGCTGAAGAGCATCAGGCTCTTCAATCTCCCATTAAGTTACAGCAAAAAGAGCTTTTCTTCTCCAAAAGTTCAGACTTTCAAGATCCCATAGCATCCCCATGTCTCTCTGTTGCCTAGACAGGTACCTCATTCAGATGTAGAGGAAAACTACCACCACACAACCCCAAATGTTAATCTTCACAGATATGACTATTACTGAAATGTCAAGGTGCCTGTAAGAGATGAAAATTTGGACTAAGTGTGGACAGCTCAAGTAAAACCAAAGCTACTTCAGTTGGAAAATAGAATAATTTGAAGAACCCAGAGAGCTGAGGATCTTAATTCATCAGAAGCATATACAACACCTACGCTGCTTTCTACCTTCAAACCCACTCAAACTTTTCCTCATAGGGCTTCACACCAAGTAAAAAGTGGGAAGCCTTGCTCTATAGTGTTTTTAGTTGGAAAAAAAGAGTTTAGCTAGAGATTAAAAGCTTACCAAGGACTTCATCAGTGGTCTTAAATGCAAGTAATTTTGTTACAATAGAGCAGCACACAAAGACAAGACACGCAGAAGGACAACTAACAGCTGTCAGTATCCGTTCGGATAAAGTGAGACATCTGAAGTCACTTCACCTAGAATGAAAGACAATTCTTGATATTGTTAAAGCAGGAAGGGTGGGACAGAAGGAGAACCGCGAGCAGAGGAATTAATAACATAAGGCTTCCTATACGTGAGCCTCTTGGTGGAGTTTTAGAAGGGAAGTCTTGCATCTTCTCAACTCCATGACAGGGAGATCTTCGGAGTCACATCTGAAGATGTGTGTTTGAATCCTGGCTCCCTCTTTGGTTGACCTTTTCCATAACACTAACAAGAACTGTCATTATTTTGGAGAGCTTCTTCCTTCTACCCATCCAAGCAGAAGAGCAAAAGGTTCAGAAACTATGTGGGGCATGATGGGGCACAGACTGAATTCTTAGGTGCATTTTACTTCTATAGGGCAACACATTCCAGCAGGAGGAACATAACTCACTCTTGTTTGCAAAGAGGAAATTAACAGCCATGCCTTCCTGAGTCATTGCAAAAAATTCCATGAGCCTCTCATGACACTGTCAGAACAAAGCTTTAACATACAGAGTTAATGGAGCAATATCAGATATAACAGCCTCCCTCTGGATAAGCAAATGGACGGTGACAAGCTTCCTGGATGTCTCACTCCTCCAAAGTCTTGGAGAGCAGTTTTAGAAAATGGTTTAATTACCAGTTTCTACTCCCAAAAAAGAACACTTGAAGTAGTTCAAACGCATGGACAAGTTGCACACACACTCAGGTTTCCTTTCAAGCGAGGTCTGATGACCCTATATTTTGCTGTAGATTATTTGCATTACTACAAAAAAAAACCTTATTTTATCTGAAAAATTCCTTTCGTGAACTATAATCTGTTTCCTTTAAAGTCAGTAAAAAGTAATTTTTAAGCTCATTTCTACTACCAGCATGCTAACTCAGCTACTTGCTGAATTCTCTGAACACAAGAAAAAATGCTCAAGTACATGAAGTATAGTTTACTTTCAGGTCCCCGTATATAAGCTGATGCAAAGAAAAGCACTGCTATTAGGGAAAAAAAAAAAAAAAAAAAAAAGCTATTTGCCCATGATTAGATGCACTAGATTTCACACAGATGACAAGAAGAGAGACTTAAATCAATACCAGCAGTAACATAATCACTTCCAGAGGACACTGGAATACTTCTGCAAGAAGTTATTTGCACTTTTAATCTCAATTACTCTTTGCAAAGTTAAGGGTAGCAGTAAAAAGTTAAATTTTCAGTTTATTAAAAACTAGGAATGGCCATTTCTTTTAACAAGTGTATAAAGAAATCCAGATCTATGCTGCTGGTTGCTGAAGCACAGAGATGACAGTGGAGAAGATGTACAATCCTAGACAAGAAATTGATAGCGCTGACAACCAGGGGGATTTTCCTGGAATAGCTGATTTTGCTGGAGCAGCTTTCCCTATACTTCGAAGTGCAGTATTACTCTGCTAAAACACTGCTAGAGTAAGCAGATCTTACTTCAGATGAGACCTGGGAAAAGACCTTCAGGGAGTTTTAGGATGCATTTGTGCTTAGCCTCCTACCTCTCACTTCAGCTGGAAAAGCGCCATTTCCTTCCTCTCAATCTTCCTTTATCTAGACCCCCTAAGTACTGAAGGCAAGTAAATGTTAGCAAGTAGAAAAAAAAAACCCACTATACGACAAAATACCAAAGTTGGAGAGAGTGCTGCTGAAAACTTGTACACATCAAAGTGGTTTTTATTCATACAAAGGTCACTGCTAAAGAAATAGTCACTACACAGATCAGATACTGCTTCATTTTCTCAAGTATCACAGAGTTGATTGCCTAACTAGATCTGGTTACTTTTTTATTTATGTTGTAGAAAGAGAGGGCAGTTGGACAGACTGACTTTTTAAGGGCATTTCAATCTCCCAGGAATATTAAGAACACAAATTATTCAGCGCTTCATTAACCAAGTGACCAGATAGTAATGGCCTTCAAATTTAAACCACATTGTCTCACACAAGCATATCCTCCCTCAGAATTGCTGGTTAAAGAGTAATCTATTTTCCCCCAGCTCATTCTCCCACAGCTCATGGGAAAACAAAGCCAGGCTGTTCCCAGCCTTTTCATGGACATACCAATAAACTTTGGAAATAAGATGAAGTTCAGTGGGTAAAGCTGTGAGCACGAAGATGCAGAAGAAGAAAAACATTGTGCTGTCTAGCTGCAGTCATGTATTACAATGCAATTCAGAAAAATCTTTTTTTTTGTAATAAATTCTTCCCAAGATTCAGCTGCTTTCCTCCAAATACGCACACAGGGCACTTAAATATTTCAAGGTTTCTCTGACACAAACCATTTTACAGCTTAAAAAGGTAGATTTACTCGTATATTTACTAAGCAAAGTTTCCCTAAATATTTGTATCTCTATAGCAAACAAGCATGAAGCTGTGCCAAGTCTGTTTGTGTAGGATTGTCCCCACATAGTATTTAATGAGCACTAAACTGAAAAAAAAAAAAAAACAAACCCAAAACATTACATCCTGGTTGTGAGATCTTTGAGCTTATACTCCAGCCCTGGGTGTCTGCTCAGTGCCAGCATGAAGAAAGCTTACAGCTCTCTCTCTTTTCCCACACTGTTTTTAAACCCTTTTAAAAGCAGCCAATTTACCCAGCTCCCACTTCCGGATCTAACAATGAAGTACCACAACAGCTCCTGGGATAATCTCTCAAACCCTAATACCCACCATTAACTGCAAATCTTAAAAAGTGTATTCAAACAAAACATTCAGGAAAAAAAAAAGGAAAAAAAAACCCAAACAAACAACAAAAAGAACCAAACCCAAATAACAAAACTTCAAATCTATATAAAAGAAAGTGATAAAATAGTGAAAGCTCAGTAACAAAACCTGTAGGCAAAGAGTTGGTTTAATCCTTGGTGTAAACTATTTCTTTGTCATAACTGGGAGGGGGGAATTAGATATCTCCCAGCTGAAATCAAAGTATGACAAGATTTTTCAAGGCATCCCTCTTTCTTCACTGATTCTGGATGCATGTCATCTTCAACAGCATGGATGCTACTTCATGCTTCAATTCCAACTCAAAATTAAACTCCCAAGTTTGTTTTCCAAAGAAAGACATCAGAACACACTTTACAACATGTTTTCAAGACTTCTTCCCCCCCCATCCCCAAGATGCATAACTATGAACATCTTCAGCATGAACATTATTTCCACTAACTGCCTAAATGCTAAAAAGAGAGAAAAGCATTAAAACTTGCACTGCATCTGAAGCCCTCTGGCACTACCACAGACTGGAGGACAGGTGATCATCTCACAGTGGTACCTGCACAGCTTTGGGGATGCTCAGTTAGGGTTCTTCTGTTACATGCAAGTGTTTATTCTTATGAAAACTGCTCAGATAAGCCACCACCGTTCCTCAAGACAGTCACCATTGTCCATCATGGTGTCCAAGCATTAAGACAGGAAGACTAGATTAACAAAATTCAGGTCTATGGTGGGTGAGGTGTCAAGGGGAAAGCATGTAGTGCTCTGCATCCAGCCTGGAGAAGGGCTGTGCTCCTGAACTATGACTGCCAGATCCACACAAAGCAGATACGCCGCATCTGCTCCCTTTCGATCGCTCAGAGTCTGGACGGCCCAACCGAGCACAGACTGTACTAACATTTTTGTTTTTCCTCCTGTTTACCCCTTAAAACTTGCAGCTGCAGTGGGAAGCTTCTCCTCATCACAGAAGCCCCACCGGGCCACAAATTGCAGAACAGCACATAGAGCAAGTTCCAGCTCCTCCACCCTCAATGCGCTGGACGCCCACACGTCGGAGTTCCAAATCGATGGCTGACCCCAGGGCACTGAGCCATGAGGTCCAAAGCTTCCCACACAAGGGTCCAGGACCCATCCTGGCAGCAGAGGAACCACATTTCAGAGGCCAACTATCAAGTGCAATCAGTGCCAAATAAATCACCTGTTCCTCAGAAGAGCCTGTTTGAGGATTAAACGAAACAGATGTCGGCAAGAAGGACAAGCCCCATCCCTCTCCTGACCACAAGAAGCACCTGCTTCTTCTCTTTTCCCTTGCTCCAGCTTGCAGGTCCTCACCAAACACGCAGGGAGCTGTGGCTGTTTCAGGCTGTGGAACTGAAGGGAGGGAAAGAAAATGGCCAGTGGGGTAGACAAAGTACACTCCAGGCTTGCACTCTGCTGAGGTCAGTGCCAGGACAGCAGAGAGAAGTTTATGTCCTTGCCTTTGATGGTTGATGGCCAAGTCCTTTGATGGATAAGGGTCTGTATGGGTGGAGGAGTAGACCTTCACCCTCCATCTCCCCACAAAAAAACCCATAAATGGAAAGTTTTCTTTTATTCATTTGAGCACTTAATATTTAACATTTCTTAGGGCATTATCCAACAGTAAATTAAAACATTGTGTTGCTGGCTTAATAGCTAGAATTTTTAAATTTTTTTAGTGTTTTAAAATATTTTGCTCCTTTTAGAAAGTATTGAGGTTACTACTCACTCAATCCCAACTTCAGAAAAGGCAAGGGAGGGGGGTTTTGAGACTGTATAGACTCACTCTCTCTCAAAAAAACCCAAAAAAACAACCTTTGCTCCTTTTAGAAAGTATTGAGGTTACTGCTCACTCAATCCCAACTTCAGAAAAAGGGAAGGGAGGAGTTTTGAGACTGTATAGACTCACTCTCTCAAAAAAAACCCCAAAAAAACAAAAAACAAACAAAAAAAAAAATCAATCCAAAGAGCTTTAACTGCTTTTTAAGATAAAGTCCACAGAGCTTAAATGATCTACAGTGGTGGTTCACACTGAATGAGATTATTTTGCACTAGAGCCCAGTAACCTCAGCAGTGGGGCTGCAGTGACATCCAACTTCACTACAGTATTCCCAAAACCATCCTGCAGGGGAGTTTATCTACAGCAAAGGATGCCATTTCCTACACAACTCTCACATCTCAAGCCTTTCCACCTCTAAAATTTTTCTTCCCCTTCTCTAGCTTCCTTAAGTTTAATCCATGCTGTCAGCCCCCTCATTTCTCCCATAACTTCTTAAATTCAATCACCAATTCCAACCAGCAGAGAGGTCTCAAGAGTCACTGAGTTCACACAAGGTTTGTGGAGCAGTCACAGCTATTTAACAGCCATTGGACATTCCCATTCTCACTTGGCTTTATCTTCCATTACTAAAACAAGAGCTGAGATGCAATTAGTCCCACCTGCCAGTGGAGACGCACCCAATAACACATGGCTAAGTGTTTTTCCCAGTTAATTCAGATTGCATCAATATAAGCAAATAGCTCAAACATTTCCCCTTTATCATGCAATACTAAACACATCCATGAGGGATTTCATCTGCTGTGGAGCTACTGAATAAACCGATCCTGCTGCAGCCTTTTGAAATTCCTCTGAAACCACCTAACCAACTTCATTAGTGCTAACTTCAGTACTGTGTCATCTGAATATATTACCTCCTCACTTTTTAAAGAGATTAAAAACCACAGATGCCAACAGAGTTTCTTGAGAAATCCTATTTCTAACCTCTGATGAAAAGTGACTGCACTTATTTTTCCATCCTCACCGCAAGCAAACGCTGAAATGTAAAAGCTTTCCAAGCCTACCCCATACTCTAGCAAGTGCTCACCTAATTTATTTTTTTTTAATCCTAGGAATGCACTTTAGACAACTTGTTATTTTCTTTCACTGCAAAGGGGCGAGTTGAGTTCAGGAGCATCACTGGACCAATGTGCCCTATACCCTATTCCCAGTCCAACACAACCACGAGCCTCTTCCCTTACTCTCTCCCAAAAAACCTGCCAGTCACCAAAATACCCTCTTTGGCTGCAGCAGAGGAACATGAACAGGGTGACTGGTTTTTTCCTTTCTTTTGAAAGACCTTAAGACCTCTGGAACAACAACTTCAGAGCTTGAAGCATTCATTAGCAGCTCAGCCACCTCCCAGCTAAGCTCCTATGCTCACACCTTGCCTTCGCTTAAAGGTGATGCTGCTGTTTTCTCTGGATCCCAGCTGCCCTGGCATGGGACAACTCCATCCAAACCTTGTTAAACTCATTAGGAGAAGCAGTGAGTCCCCTCCCTTGGCAACACTGACATTTGACAAAATTTAACACCTGAAGCTCAGCAACGAAGGGCAAAAAATGGCTTTTGTATCATCAGCTCTTCTGAGGTCAAACCTCCAATGAAATGGTCACCAAAGCGACCCAAACACCCAATAGCATGCCCAGTGGGGCTGCTCCTAACCCCTCCACTGCAGAGCAGGAGAAACCCACTTAACTGATGGCACCAACACTTCATGAGTTTAACATTGCCAGCTATAAACAAAATATCAGCAAAACAAAGGATGCTGCCCCGAAAAGGGGGACTAGCTTCCCCCAAAGGGGGACTTCTTCCTAGTAAGAATGAAACCATGACTAAGGTTCATCCCCACCCCAACACAACAGCCCACTTTGTTCCAAACTCCAAAAAGGCTAAAGAGTTTTAAGCCACCCATCCCCTGCCCTGGGGACCCAGGGTTGCTGTACCAGCTCAGGACCCTGCTCCAGAAGAGGTGGACTCGAGCAAAGTTAAGAAGCGACCCACACCTGAGCCCCTTCTCCTCCTCCTCCTCCTCCACCCAGAGGCTGAGAGCAAGTTTTGTAAACCACTGCTCCCAGACATGCAAACCAGAGAAGATCAAGCACATGTTTGTATGTATTTACACATTCTGTTTACAGAAGTCTCTGGAATTAATAAGATAAATTATTTCCTCTGTCCGCAGGAGGTGGAGGCAGGGGAGAAAACATTGTAAATTCAGAAATAGGCACCATCTGTTCCTTCTGACCAGTCCTGCCTACCCTTCCGGCTCAGCCAAGCTCTTTGAACTAGGCTTCAGCGACGCAGAGTGGAGAGTTACCTTCTACATCACCTTCACACACACACATGAAATAATGGCTTATTTGGCCAGTAATCCACACACAAAGCACTAGGACACATCCCGTCTGCAGAGGTAAGTGGACAAAATGAGTGCATGCCGTCTGATTTTCTGCCCCAAATGCAGCACTCGGGCTCATAAACGTGGTGTAATCTCTTGTGTTGTTCTTGCACATATGGATGACCGTCCCTTGTCACAGAGCTGGTGGGATTTCAGCTTTTCCAATTGCTTGAACTGGTACAGAACTGCAAGTACTCCATGGGAAACACTCACTCCTATACTCAAAAAAATCAGCCACAAAAACTTCAGCTGCATGTTAGACCTATTCTGGTTTTCAATATGTTGACATCCTATGGAACTATGGAAGATTAAAACAAATAAATCTGGTGGTCTTCAGATTTTGAATATAACCAGAAACTGTGGCTATTAAATCAGTAGGAAAGAAGATAAAAGAGGACATGTCAATTTACATAAAAAGTCCAAAGGCACCTGGCATACACATGTAACCCCTCCAGCCTATTCTTCTTGCAATGTATTTCTACTACGACTTCTGCTTCACAAAACAGAAGACTCCAAATTCAGAGATCAGCTTGCTACTGACAGTAGTAAATACCAACCCACGAGAGGGGTCAACTCCATGTGTTCTTAAACTCATCTTGCACATTAGTCTCTACGTGTCAGAAGCAGTCCCTTGCTCTAAGGCCCAACCACCACTGGCGTCTTTCAGATTTGGGTTTTAACAACCCATTGAGAATGGGTTCAATTCACAGCTTCCAGTTATTGCTACCGCAGCTGAGGCTTCCAGAGCACCCAAACAGAGGGACACTTTTTATTTCTTAACCTGATTTTGTAATCTCATCATGTTCGCTCCTTGAAAGTAAGTATAAAGTTCTGCAGAAAATATACAGTAATAAGAAAATCTACAGGAAGAGAAGCATCAAGTCCACAGACCTTCAATGCAAGTATGTCCCACCAAGAGGAACAGCAGAGACAACAAGCCATCCCTTGATCCTACCCAGCATGACCACTGAGTGAGATGTTCTCAAGTTGCCAGCTACAGAAAATAAGCAAGCTAAGCAAGCCAATTCAGTGTCACCCATTGAGAATGGGTTCAATTCACAGCTTCCAGTTATTGCTACCGCAGCTGAGGCCATCTTTCAGATTTGGGTTTTAACAACCCATTGAGAATGGGTTCAATTCACAGCTTTGAGTTATTGCTACCGCAGCTTTCCAGAGCACCCAAACAGAGGGACACTTTTTATTTCTTAACCTGATTTTGTAATCTCATCATGTTCGCTCCTTGAAAGTAAGTATAAAGTTCTGCAGAAAATATAAAGTAATAAGAAAATCTACAGGTAGAGAAGCATCAAGTCCACAGACCTTCAATGCAAGTATGTCCCACCAAGAGGAACAGCAGAGACAACAAGCCATCCCTTGATCCTACCCAGCATGACCACTGAGTGAGATGTTCTCAAGTTGCCAGCTACAGAAAATAAGCAAGCTAAGCAAGCCAATTCAGTGTCTCCTTCTTTCCAGACATGTTTTTTTTTTTCTTAAGGTATTATCTCCATGTTAAATGGATGTAGGCATCCAAAACAGCGTGTTCTGAGTAGTCTCCTTATAATTGATGCTGAAGAACCAGAGGCTCAGCAGACTGCTTTGTCTTCGCTACCTGGAAAAGCAAGACTCTCATGAGCAAGAAACCAAGTTTTCAAAACCAGACTGGACAAGGCCCTGAGTAACCTGGGCTGAATTCAACATCAATCCTGCTCCAAGCAGGAGTCTGGACTAGAGGACCTCCTGAGGTCCCTTCCAACCTCACTTCTATGAACAGCAGCAGAATGGGATTAAGATCCAAGGCTGCAGACAAATAAACTCAGACACCTAAAGATACATGGCTGACCTCCTATGATACTCAATGGTACCCAAGTCAAAGCAGTTGGGAGACTTTTGGAGAACAATTCCACTAGTGCAGACACAAAGACATTCAGGCGATGAGCCCTCACAATTCACTGACCAAAAGCTACACCTAAGCTCCACATGGACACCCACCACTGGGAGGGGACCCACCCCCAGTAAAACAGCCCGAGCATACTCCAGCTGGAGACCCACATGCTTTGCTGCTCCAGCCTTCAATACAGAAGACTGATTTCTCAGTACACACGGGGGTCCAAAAAGTCTTAGAGACACGCAGAGGGGGTTTCCTCATTTGGGATGTGCTCCCTCATAGCATAGACTTGTCCAAGTCTGATTTTTACACAGATTATCCCAAATGAACAGGACTGCTGCTGAGCACCACAAGTGGAAACAGATGCTGCAGTCCTCTGGGCTGGCTCCATGTCCCTCCAATAAGCTCTGCTGCACAAAACCAGATGCACAGGAAGCCTGCGTGTGGCAGACATGGCAGAGGCAAAGGCACCAGCAGCTAACCTTGGGCCTTGCAGGGAATGGACACGGCAACATCTCTGGTACACATGGTCCTCTCTGTAAACAGCATCAAGGGAAGTTACTGAGAAATCAGAAACCCTTTCAAAGAAACTGTGAAAGCCCAGGGAGCCGTATTTTCTAAACTTCAAAGAAACTGTGAAAGCCCAGGGAGCCATATTTTCTAAAATAAGTATATTTTCAAAAAATATTGAAGGACTTAAAAATTGAAATAATTTTTCTCCACCCATACAAATAGAAGCAGAAAACAAGCCTGCTCTGTTACCAACACCACAGGACAAGCAGCATGCAGCACCCTAATTCTGCCTGGAACAGCTCAATGAATCCACAGCCAAGGAAAGGTTTGGTTACAAGAGACATACCTACCAGACGTACCCCATACCCCACCAGCAGTAGCAAGGGAACTCAGGAAAAAGTGTATAAAGGCTTTATTAATAGATCCAAGGGGAAGACGGTTCTGTTTCATAGCAACCTCCAAGGTTTTGCAGTTTGTTTCTGTTCTTTTTTTGGGACAGAAACAAAATGTCCCTGACATTTTTCAGGAACAAAACTGTAATGAGTTATCAGAGTTGGAAATCACCACCTTGCCACAAGGGACTGACTAGCACCCTTCCAGGGGCATCACCCTGTGAGTAGGCTGGGTAGAGATGCAAAACATTACACGCTGAAGAAAATTAATTTGGCATCTTTCCTACCAGTTCACTTCAGATCAAAAACTCAAAACCCTGTTCCTGCAACGCAGGCCTGTGCTTTAAAAAAAAAATAAAGAAAAATGTTATCAGGCTACAGTGTCCAGACCAACTTCTCTTCATAAAGCTTTAAAGCCAGAAGCGCTCCTGGTGATATACTGATTTAAGCAAGAATGCTTATTTTGGCAAAACTTCATTTAGCTGAGAGTACTTTGCTCTCCTCAAGAGGTTAGGAAGGAAGCATCTAGCTGAGAGCTATCTCTGCTCTCTGAAAAATCATTCGCTTTCAGAGCAAACAGTGCTGCAAATGAAAGGTTCCAAAGGTTCACACACACACACAAGAACATCTCCAGGTTTCAGGTGGACTCAGGTAGGGCAGAAAGGAAAAGGGTGCTCCAGAGCCATGATGCTCTGGGGAAAGACCAGCCTGGAATTGCCACCACCCTCAGTGTTCCCCAAATCCCAGTGGGATTCTCAGTTCCTCAAGGACACAGGAAAAAACACTGCATTCACAAAGGGACCAGCACAGCTGCACATGCTGGGCACAGTCCCCACACAGGGTCCCCTGGCTGTGCTTCTGGAACCAAACACACAAGCTCCATTTCTTTGCAAGGCAGATAAATCCAGGTTACAACAGTGGATTGGATTCATACTTTGACATCACAAACACCACATCTGTCCGTTTAATCTTCTACTTCTCCAGTCGGCCATTAAACTTCTTTAGAGCTGGTACAAGCAATGAATCTGAAGGCCAATCCTAACACATACATATAAAAGATTTATTTTTATAATTACCTTCAAGGAGGGGTTTATAAACTATTGCTTATATTCTGTTCCTTGTCATGCAATCTTTGGCCGTGTCACATGAAAGCAGCAGGCAGCATAGTCTCAGTTATCACTTACAACTTACTAATATCACAGTTTTCTAGTCCATCACAAAGTTTTGAAACATTTTAATTCACCCCAAAGGCTGCAAGCCCCCATCAGAAAGACCACTGACAATCAGTGCCTGGCAATTTCTAGCTCTGCAAACCCTCATTCCAAGGGACTGTGCTGCACTTTGGATGTAAACTGTTAGAAAACAAAATAGGAACAGGAACTAATACCATCCTTGGTTGGGTTTGGGGTGGTTTTTGGTTTGGTTTGGGGGGGGTTTTGTTTGTTTGTTGTTTTCTTTTATGGGCTGTTGCTCAAAGACAGGGGATGAAAGGTCTCCCTCCGATACTCCCAAACTGATATATTTTCAAAAAGGGGAGACAAATCAAAAGCTGCATGGAGAGGGACAGGCAAGAACCCTGAAAATGACTGCAAAAGTGCTTTACGCCTAAGGAGCAGGACAAATATTTGAAAGCCAGGCTGAGTAAACAGGAAAGTCGTAGTCTCCAGAAACAATAGGATCAGCCAGGTGCCTTCTCCGGGTTTTACCACCAATTGTTTCCCTGTGCTTTTGGGGAGAAGTTTAATGCCCTTGTGCTTAAGAAATCCTCTGGGGAAGCATATTACCTTCCAGCACCGCGATGGAGTATCACAGACCAGCTGGGCTGGAGAGCAGACCCTCGGAGCACTTACCCTGCAAGCCTCCGACCGCTTGTAACCCACCAGCCAACATAAGCCAGACAGACAGACATCAGGAAGACAAACAGGGCAGTTCCACAGAGGTGAACTCGTGAAGAGATATTCCAGCTAACATCACTTCCTACGTCATTATGAACGAAGTGAAGCCAGTTTGGGGGGATTGGGTGCTTTTTGTTCAAGTGTGTGTCACAGTACTGGTAGCAGCCAAGAGACACCTTGGGAAAGCCCAGGAACAGGCAAAGCATAGAAAAAACTTCTTGCAGTGCACTTGAACTTCCAATATCACATGACCCAGGCACCATCCCCTCATAGCAAGGACCAGCCTTGAGGTTTCAGGCTGGCCCAGTAACATTTCCACCCTTTTTTCATACATGACAGATTCACGTGATTGCCTTTGAAAAGATCTTGTGCTCGAGCATCCCAGGGCACTCGAGTGTGGACCACGTGCTACCTCTGACAGGCACCAACTGGAAGCACTAACCCAGCCATCCTCTGGCCATTGGGCATGCTGCACACCCCCTGCCTAAAGAGGTCAAAAACTCACCATAATCTATAGACCTAATAGGTCACATACTTCATTGTGTTGAGCGCTCCTTCTAGTCAGCACCATTTGATTTTGGGGAAAAAAAACCGTGATCAAAAGAGAAGGGCACGAAGAGCAACTTGGCTTTTCCTACTGCTTTTGCAAGAGAAGCCACATCATTTGACATGGTAGTCAAGGTCCAGGCACAAGCAGCCAGGTGTAGATCACTAATCTCTGGGTCTGCCTTTTTTTTTTATTTTAAATAAAAATGTTGACTAGCTATAATACCACTGAGAAAAACATTTATTTTTTTAAACTGTGTTTTGTTTTTTTTTAAATGCTGGAAAGAAAACCAGAAAAACCCTGGAAATCTTTGACATATTTTCATCACTTTCTACAATTTCACGCCCCACGCAGTGGTGCCTTTATTGCACACAAAAAGCAAAGAACAACCGCGTGGACATTCCCAAGCTGGTACAAAGCCACAAGCAAGAAGCAGCTCTGAAATTCAGGGGTTTGGCAGAAAACAATGACAAACCACAAAGAGGAAAGGGAGCCTCACACACGAGAGGCAAGACAAACATGACACTGAAAAACACATAGCTGCGACAGCTCAACCACTTCCAGTCTTGATTTCTTCTAGTGGAAGAAAGGCAGTGAAGGACAAAAGCAGCAGAAGAAAAAAAGGAAAAAAGAATGACACTAAAAGCGTCTTTTCCCCAACAGCTAAGTGGCTAAAGCTTTCTGTACCAACCTGGCAAGAAAGTTCCCAGGGAAAAAGCAAGCTGCCAGCTATATTCCCAAATTTAGCACAGAAATATTGTGACCTATGACAGTGAATATTTCCTAACTTACAACCACAACGATAAATAGAAACTTAAAAAAAAAAAAGCTTATAGAAGCACACTACTCATTTGAATACCATAAAAGCCTTAGAGCATAACAGTATTTCCTCATAAGAAAAAAAAAATAAAAAATCTATATAGTCTCCTTTTTTTTCTTACAGGAAGTTGAAAACTACTGTTCTTCAACTAAAAGCCTCTAGAAATATTAAAATCATTTGCCAACACAATTAATTTCTGAAGATGGAAAGTAAATGCATGCACTCACTCTGAACACATTTTACCTATGCACCATGTGAAGTCAGGGAGGGGTGTTCCCAACCACACTCCAGCCCCAGCGCTGCCACATACCTACCACGTCCAAGGAAACAATAAACTTCCACACATTTGAAACAAAGGCACAACCAGCAAGTGACATGAAGTAAACCAGTTATTTTTATGAAGGTTTTTTTTTTAAATACATATATATATATATTTCTTTCTGTATATACATTTTTTAGGATCTCTTTCTCTATTACTATGACCATGTGTTGCACAAGCCACAAAGCTGCACGGAGACCAGCATCCTCCCAATGACGTATGACCTGATTTTGGGATGGTTCCAAGTCTGAGTGAGGAAGCACCATTAATTGCTCCTTATCAAAATACACATTCCCCTGCCGGGCTTGGTCTTGAAGATTAGATGATCCTACTGAATCAGAGGGAATCCTAATCACGTGAGGAGGAGGGGAGGGAAAACAATATCTGTGCAGTGCAAAGGAAGAAAGAAAGGAGTAATCCCTATGTTGCAAAAAACTGAACCTCAGCAAAACCCTCCCTTATTCCTACCATTTTAGGAGAGCTAAAAAAAAATTACACCCCCACAGCTTTTTACCTTTCCCTTACGTTTGTCCTATGTCCTTGTTTCCCACAGAACTGCAGTTCTACACAAGTCACAGATGACTTTCACAGCTGCACAAGAGACAGTTGGATACAGAAGAATACCTGGCAAGGGTTGTGCAGGTTTGAGATAAACCAGTGTTTCTGCTAACACCATCAGCAACGGCACAATAAAATCTGTGTGGTCACCATTAGATTTCCGTGATGACAAAACACAGATACCAACAGCTGACTGCTACTATAAAGAAGCCAACTTGAGACGGGGGACTCAGGAAATCTCTCTCCATCATTTCATGCACTATTTACATTTAGAAGCTCATCTCTGCAACCATCCTGGCCAGAGACGCCCGTGGTTTAGGTTTATTTTTGGGGACACAGCTCCATAGTTACAGAATGTAGCAATAGGACGATGGGTAATGGTTTTAAACTGAAAGAGGGGAGATTTACTTTAAATATTAGGAAGAAAATCTTTCCTGTGAGGGTGGTGAGACACTGGAACAGGTTGCCCAGGGAAGCTGTGGGAGGTGTTCAAGGCCAGGCTGGATGGGGCTTTGAGCAACCTGGTCTGGTGGGAAGTGTCCCTACCCATGGCAGGGGGGTTGGAACTCAATGATCTTTAAGGTCCTTCCAACCCAAACCACACTACAATTCTATGAATCCCACCAAATAAGGGTCCCGGGTGCCTTTTCTGAAAAGCCTGCCTGTGGTTTGGGGCAAGCTCAGCAAACTTAGGGATCCTGAAAATAATCATTCTGTTTTTACAGTGGTTACAGTTAGCAGGGAGAGGAAAACTGCAGAAACTTATTTGCTGCATGGTACAGTGTCATTATTTCCTCTGTATCATCACTTGTGCTTTATTCCCTTAAATATACATATAGGCATGCCTGCACAGCAATGGGACAAGGAAAAGACGACTTTTAGTAAAGAGTGGTACCAAAAAGCAAATGGCCTATTAGATATTATTTCAGGTTCTTTCACTGACTTGCTTTGGAGTTGGTGCACCTTAATTACAAAAGGCAACAATTCTTTAGAAATCCCAAGCTCGTTTTATTATTTGCAATAACCGCACTACCTAGTGAATGGTAGCATACTAAAAACCTAATTTATCCAAAAGACAGTCTCTTCGTAGCTCAAAAAAAGCTGCTCCTCAGTGCAGGGTCAAGAGGACATCAGAGAGCAACCCCTTCCAAAACCTGATGCTTCTTAAAATACAAGGCATGCTTCAGCTTCCAGAGAACCTGTCAACACCAACACAATAGCCCTGTCTTAAGCACTTCTATTTTTAACATTTTCCATCCATGTAAAGGATAACTATTTAATAAATCTAAAGGAAGCATAACTAAAGGAGAGCCGAACAAAACTTGTTTTCAGGGCCAGCACAATTAATATAAGGACAAGCTATAACCTTAGGCAGCCCAAATGCGTTGCCAGGACTAGTGAATTACCAACATGTACTGGCCTCAGAGGCAGGAGAGATGCCAAAACTGATGCCCAATCACCCGGGAGCACAACAGCACATGATGGAGTTGACTCTGATGCAAAGGTCGGTCCTGACACGCTTGTGTGATGGAGTTAGCGTCATCTGGTACGGCTGCGTGGAGAAGAT
Organism: Calidris pugnax; assembly: GCF_001431845.1. Lineage (NCBI taxonomy): Eukaryota > Metazoa > Chordata > Aves > Charadriiformes > Scolopacidae > Calidris > Calidris pugnax. Next base: position 583,450 of record NW_015090776.1, on the reverse strand, counting down.
GTGCTACGAAGTTGACCTTAAATAGCTTGTTCTTCATTAAATATATCTGATCCCTTTAATTTTCTTTAAGACACGTAGGATCACACTGCAAATCTGAGCACTCAGAGCACGCCTTAAAAAAAAAACCCTGGACTATGCAGACACGTGCATACTATCTTTAGCGAACAAGCCTTTGCTTGCCTTGCTGGCAAGACTCGGCTTGTGTTCAGGCTCAAGACACTCCACTCCAAAAGAGTCACAAACTTGCTGTGCTGGAAGGAAACCATGCATTTAGCATCAAAAATAAAATGGCCCAGAGGTTTTCCAGCCTTTCCCCCAGCAGGAAGGAAGGGCTGAGCACTCCAAAACCCCCAGCAGGACTCTGCAGCTTACGTACTCCAGTGATTTCACACTACTTTTGAGACCAAGCCCATTTTGGACGGCTTTCAAGCATTATCTGGGGAGGAGGGAGTTGACTATTCACCACCTTTCCCCCAAAGGGGAGAGAGAAGAAGGAAAAAAAAAAAAAAAAAAAAAGACAAAAGTTAAACTACAACACTGTGTTTGCACTTCCAAAGGAGCTTTCAGTGATCTGATGGAAGAACATCTGTCCCGGTGCTCCTCTTTCAGGCATCGCTACCTGTACAACCCTTGCAGGGATAATTTCTATTTTATCTCAGTGCAACAATTACCCAGGAACCCCCAAAACCTGAACACCCCACTGGTGATTACCCTACCTATTCCCAGCACGTTAGAGGCAGCTCCGGGCCAGCAGATGGGCTGGATCCTTCCAGCAAGAGTCGCCTGGGCAGGAACTGCTGCATACCCATGCAAAAATGCATCGCTCTAGGGGTTTTCTTGCTCATCTTTATCTCTGTGTGGGCAGGACACATACTGAAGGGAGACCTCTGTAAGAAAAGCCCTCAGGTATGCTAAACTCGTTTTCCATTCCTCCAGGCACCCGCAGATTAAGCAAGTAGGTGAAAGTTTCATTAAGAAAAAAAACCAACACACATCTCCTTATGGACTAATGAATACAGTTCATTTGCAGGACCAAAGAGCACTTTTTTGATCCCCAAAACCAGAAGGCACAACCATTTATGTATCTATATTCTCCAAAGGTTTGTCACCATTCAATGGCTGACTGTCTTTGCTGGAAGAGCAGCTCTGGGGCTCTGTACAGGTGGCAGATGACTTGCAGGAAAACCTCCTCCTGGGAAAGGCATATGCCCACTTTTTATCTCTTAGGAAGTTTTTTAACAAAAGAAATGCTGATGCAACATCACCTTGGCCAACCTGACATGTAAAGAACAATAATTTTGTAGGAGCTGCTCCTCTAATAATTAACCCAAATCACTGAGACACTTCAGACTCCTTCTCTATGAAACCTTTATGGGCTCTATCTCATCCATCGCTACGGGAACTCCAAGACCATAAAGAGAAAAGCAAGTCATTATGGCATTATTAATTCTAAAATGAGTAAGCCTATAAATTTAATTGCATTGGGATGCACCATCTCAATCTTCAGCATCATTCATGAAAATTGGATTTAGTTTCATGTTGATGTATAGTGGAAAATCACTTGATAAACAGACCACTCTTGTCTTTTTTAAAGCTTTTAATCACAAAGAATTATTAAGTAAAAAAAAAAAACAAAACCAAAAAACTACACCAATCTGCTGCCCTTGGATCTGCTTCCAGGATATTCAAGCAGCTGCACAAATATCAGTTTGTCCACTTATTTTAGTGGTCTATTAATTTAAAAAAAAAAAAAACAACAAGTCCCATCATTCCTGCTCATGCAGAGTCAGCTAAAAAAAGCTAGGACAGCTGAAGCTCCAAATAAAGGCGTTTTGCATAAAGTGAAACTCTACAAGAATTCAGTGTTTTAACTTAAACACATACCTGAATGTCTTCTCTGTGAAAATCCTCCCCTAGAAATGCTCTCTAATCTCTCTCAATCTTTTTCTTAGGTCTCTTAGTTCAACTAATGAGTTGCATGCATGTGCAAGGCACCAAATTGCAAATTTCAGATTGCTCATTTCCTTCCTTTTACAAAAGTCTGATCTTTCAAAGCTTCCCACAATCCAAAGTCCTCACCTTGAGTTTGTCTTATCACAAAGGTCCTTGTAAAAAATGTTTTAGCTTATTTTCAAAATTGGCTGCAACTGGTGTCAAGTCTATTCCCCATCCCTGAGTTGCGTATCCCTGGTGCCTCCTTCCCACCAGCCAGCACCTACATGGCCCCAGGCACATCCCAGTATCTCCAAGGCCACCAAAAGGTTATCTTTCCATCAAACGAGCCGCTGGGACTTAATCAAGCAAGCTGATACAACCAGCTGAGGGCTGCATGATTCCTTGCCCCCAGCTGTGGTGAAGCCCACGTACCTTGAGAGACCATGAAGCCACACCTTCATTCCTTGCCTCCCAAATTTTAAGCACCCCGCTGAGCCACAGGACAGCTATTCTGCAAGGACACTGTGATTCACACACACAAAAATGCTTCTGCCTTGTAATCTGTTGTCACAGCAACTGCGCACAAAACACAAGACTGTCAGCATGAAAGCCTTGGGGCTGGTGGAAGAGGAAAGAGGGGAAGCAGCAGATGCGCAAGATAAAAACGAGATAGAGATACCTGGCAAGTACTTGAGCACCTCCTGACTGATTTTTGTTAGTCAAGCTCAGAACAGAGAGCTTGAGCTTCCTACGGCTCATCCGCATGGCTACACTTCATTTTTTTGAATTATTGAATGGTTTGGGTTGGAAGGGGCCTTTAAAGGTCATCTAGTCCAACCCCCCTGCAATAAGCAGGGACATCTTCAACTAGATCAGGTTGCTCCGAGCGCTGTCCAACCTGCCCATGAATGTTTCCAGGGATGGGGCATCTACCACCTCTCTGGGCAACCTGTTCCAGTGTTTCACCACCCTCAGTCAAACAAATTTCTTTCTTGTATCTAATCTAAATCTACTCTCCTTTACTTCAAAGCCATTACCCCTTGTCCTACCACTACAGCCTCAACTAAATAGCCTGTCCCCACTTTTCTTGCAAGGAAGTAAGATGTTTAATTATGATTTGGTTGGTTTACCTTGGTACCATTCTTCAAAGAAACAAAGCAGCATGTGTCCTTTAGGCACAGTAGATGGAAGATGTTCAGAAGTGCCTCACCAATTTTTTATTAATCCCTTTTTAATTGCCGATTCAGAATGACCAGTAATCTTCTCCAACAGGATAAAAATCCTCCCCTTCAAAAATCTTAAAACATGCCTTTCTCAAGAGTGCAAAAAAGCCCACAGATCTATGAGTTACATACTCTTTTAACTACAAATTATTGTTCATACTTTAAAGCAAGTCTCTGATAATTAATTAATCATTAACTCTATAACAGAAAGAGCATGATGTTGCACAATATGCAAAACCATCACCACGTGTCCTGGATGCTTTTGTCTTTCCCATCTCAGAAGAGAGATGTGAGAATAAAGAAGTAGTGTTAGTATCTACCTCAAGAAGCAGGACCACCATGAAAACCACCATGGAATTTTTTAAATTTTTTATTCTTTTTTAAAAGGAAAGTAAGGCTATCCTTATTTAGACCTGACAAGACACCTTGGGTATCACCTGAAGCAACTGCCATTTCTTTACCAAGGGTAGCCAAGCATCGCGTAACTTGACGATTGACTGCTACATATGAAACACTTTTCACAGCCTCCATGCCCACTTTCCAACCAAAAATCTTTTGTAATCCATTACCTTTTCTGCTGAGTTACCTGTGCTGAAAGCTGGCTTTAAACCGTCAGCGGGAGAAAAGCAAAAGCTGATAGATTTCAACTGTAGGTTTTAAGATAAGCTTCCCTTGAGCAGCCAGCCCAGCGACCTGAACAAAGCCAGCGTTTCTGCAGACCACGTATCGCTGTGGGAGCACACACTCTGTTTCCAGTTTGGACCATTACCAGCAAATTTCTTAAGCAAGTCTGGGCACGCGTCACTCCTCAGAGGGGGGCGATTAAAAAAGTTTTCCCGCGTTATGCTAATTACACACAGACGTGAACCAAACACTCTACACTTTCACATCCTCCCAGAGCCCAAAGGGAACACCAACTCATTTTCTTGAGGTTTCCTCCAGCCAGTCTCTTGTGGTTTTCCCAACGCCGTGAGTGGCTTTCTGTGGCGGGACTGGATGAAGCAGCGGGGATGCTGAGCAGGCGGGGGATGCCCGGACCAAGCAGCTGTGTGTTTGCAGGAAGGACAAAAGCCAGCGGGGCTGCCAGCGCTGCTGTGAATTTCAAAGACTCATGCCATTTGGCCAGGCACAGTTTAAACTTTCTGCTACACAGTGCCAGCGATGCAGATTTAACGACTCCAAACTCTTATTTCTTTTTTTGCTGAACCACTTCTCTTCCCACAACCCCTCTCTGTACCCTGAATAAGCCCTCAGTACCACTCCCACCGATGGCATCACCCTTTCAAAACACATTTCGTTCCCTCCCACTGTTTTCAAGTTAATGTCAACTTTTTAGGGGTGGAAGCAATAAAATAGATTTAAGAAAAGCAAGACTTGGTGGACAGAAAGGCAGGCAGACAGGGTGCCTCCCATCCACCAGAGCAGCATGTTAATTTTCTACCATGCGGTTGCCCAAAGAACATGCCACAGCCCTGGAGCCGCAAAACAGACCGAATAGATGACATGAAAAAAGGTCATTAATTCAGACAAATTAACAAGGAGACACATTTGGTACAAGTTTTGCAACAGGAGGAACTGAGATTCCTATAAGCATTTGTAGCCTCTTCCATGTAATATCTAGTGACACCAGCCAGGCAAAGATCAGTGTCAGCAGCCCAGCCACTAGCACCATTGTAACTGCACATCCAAATCCTTGGTTAATTACCCATTAATTTTATGAATAAGAAAGTACAAAGAGCCCAGAGCCAACTGCTTCAAGTGCACCAGAACACCAGACCATTTCCTTCCCTGACGCAAACAGGAGCTTTACAAGGGCTGTAACCACAGCTCTCTCAACCTCTGCTGATGACTGTGGTACTCATGAGTGGCCAGTCCCACAGCTGCATCACAGCTGCTCCAGGCGATTTTTGAACACTCTGTGTAGGTGCCGTTAGGATTAAAACATGATTTGTCATTAAAAAAAAAAAGGGAGGGGGGATCTGTTACTGCCATGTTTTTGCTTAAACTTGCAGAGAATCAAACCACAGAAAGGCAGCAAACTTGACTTTGGGAATCTCCTGATGTCCTTCCTCAGTACTTTCAGAGCCACAGACAAATGCGTTTTCCTAGAGATTTCTAAATATACCAGAGGATACCAAATTAAAGGCCTTAAAAGTGCCTCTTGGATAATTTCTCATGGAATTGTGCACTCAGTACTCATTGAGTACTCAGTACTCAAATAAAGACCCCAGCCTGCTGGGGAACAGAGAGAACCAGCATGGGGTACAGGGGGTGCCCCACATTCAGGATTTACAGCCTTTCCAGCATCTTCCAAGCAGTTATGGGCTTCCTCTGACACAGCTCTTACGTCTTACAAGGAAAGGAAGTGCAGAGAAATTAGGCTACAAGGAAATCTGTGGCAGAGAAAATACACCTTAAGTTGACCAAACCCCATAACTGCTATTCCTGCCTGCTTGCCAGGGATAGAGCAATACGGCCTCATCCTGCAGACTTCCAGCCAGATACTCACTCATCATCTACACTGGCAGCTTCTAACATCTTTTTCTTCACCCAACAGCCTTGACTGTTGGATTTAAAGAAACTCAATTCTGGAAAAGGAAAAAGGTGTTGTTTATTCCTGCCTTTTTGGGATACGGGCAGACAAGAATAACTGAGGTCACTTCCAAGAGAACTGTGGTTGCAGAGCTGTAGTTCTGTCAGCCAATTAATTGTTTCCTAGAGGTATTTGCCATGATTTGAAATATCAACCCTTCACGAAAGCCACAAGCTTCCCTCCCTAACCAGAAGTCAAGGACTCTGGCATCCCAACACCCTACTTGCAATGTTTTCAGACAAATTGCCAAAAAGAAATGGACAGCACCAAATACACTTTCTTCTAATAGTTACCACAGAAGTCAAAAAGGCCCTTATTTCCCAAAAGTGCTATGACGCTCTTGGAAAAGCTCATCTCTATATTGTTACATCCAAAATAATCCGTACTTTGTTCCACAAGGAACTCGGGTTTAGCTGGCCCCACAGTGGAGGCACCAGGGATGGTCCTTGCTCAACCCCCTCCAACGGGGGGAGGAAAGCCACCGGCTGTGAGAAAGGGGCAGAGCGCACGTACGGATGTATACACGAGTCCCCTGCTTAGAAAGCACAAGAGCAGTGACTCGTGTAATGCCAGTAATTTAATCAGTTAACTCATGCCTGCAGAGCACAGATGGAGGGGACCCAAGAACAATCCCAGTCCTGAGCACACCCCCCCAGCTCCACCAGCAATCCCAGGAGAGGGGGGATTGGGGAGGGAGCAGGCTGGGAAGCAAAGTAGGAAAAAAACTGGATTTCATTAAATAGACACCGCATGTGTGTAGACATAGTGCTTAGTGACATGGTTTTTATGAGAGTTAAGTTGATGGTTGGACTAGATGATCTGAAAGGTCCCTTCCAACCTAGACAATTCTATGATTCTATGACAATGGACGTTGATGGTTGGGCTAGATGATCTGAAAGGTCCCTTTCAACCTAGACAATTCTATGACTCTATGACAATGGACCTGACAATTTCACACCTGGCAGCAGCACCAGCCCTTGCAGTGGCCACCGCATCCCTGCAGCCCCTAATCTCTTTACTTACATTTTGTATACTTTCTTCATAGCCCTGTTGGGAATCAGCAGCAAAAACCATTAGTTTTTACTGACAAAATAATGCCTTTAACCTTTAACTCAGGAAAACTTGTTCTTGTCCTCCAGTGAGGTGCTTCCTTCCACCCCAAATCCTAACGTCTACAAGAGGAGAAACTACAGAATAACAATAAGCGCTTAATTTTGAATTTGCATTGTATCTTTCATCTGAGCATCGCTGCACTCCGGCTGAAATGAAAACCACCAGCCTCTTATCCGAAGACACATTCCAAAGCAGCCAGTATAGGAGGGCAACACAATGCTACCCACAGGGGCCATGGCCCTTGTGGCCAAAAAGGCCAATGGCATCCTGGGGTGCATCAGGAGGAGTGTGACCAGCAGGTCGAGGAAGGTTATCCTGCCCCTCTTCTCTACCTTGGTGAATTCCCGTCTGGAGCACAGGGTCCAGTTATGGGCTCCCCAGTTCAAGAAGGGCAGGGAACTGCTGGAGAGGGTACAGTAGAGGGCTCCAGAGATGATTAGGGGAGCATCTCTCTTACGAGGAGAGGCTGAGGGACTGGGGTCTTTTTAGTCTAGAGAAGACTGAGGGGTGGATCTGATCAATGCTTATAAATACTTAAACGGAAGGTGTCAAGAGGAACGGGCTGGTCTTCTTTCAGTGGTGCCCAGTGACAGGACAAGAGGAAATGGGCACAAACTTGAATATAAGAAGTTCCATCTAAACCTGAGGAGGAACTTCTTTACCTTGAGGGTGGCAGAGCCCTGGAATAGGCTGCCCAGGGAGCTGGTGGAGTCTCCTTCTCTGGAGACTTTCAAAACCCACCTGGACACGTTCCTGTGCAACCTGCTCTAGGTGGACCTGCTTTGGCAGGGGGGTTGGATGAGATACCCTCCAGAGGTTCCTTCCAACCCCATATCACTGTGTAAGGCTATTGCTGCGACCACAAGCGCGGGTAGATCTCAGCTGAACAACCCCATTCCAGGGAGGGGGAAACCTTCCCAAACGGCACCACTCAGGAACATCTCAGTACCAGGAGATAAGTAAAGCCCAGTCAGGCTACAAGGAGCCTCACAGAGGAAAAGAAAGGGAGAGGGGCCAGCAAACACAACTAAAGCAAACAAGAGTTCTGCAAGCTTCGAGCAACCACAGCCTTAAGCATCAGCTTCTTAAGTAGTTCATCCAGCAGCTGATTCACTGTTGAGAAACTGCTTGTCCTCCGTTACTCCAGCCGGGATAGCGGGACCCATGAGACCCGTGAAGGCAGCTAGAAGGAAGGCACCAGCTGCTGAAATAAAATAAAAGTAGGCTGCTGGGCCAACCCCTGCACCCCGACCACCACAGCCAGGAGGCAGGGCAGAGGGATGCAAGCCAGATCCCCGCAAATAAACCACATTTTTTCAGAAGCTGGGAGGCGCGGGCGGGCGGCAGGGGGGCCGGCTCCCCAGGGACCAGCCCCACAAGCTGCCGGGAAGAAAATCCCACTGCAAAATCCCACCGGATGGGAGCATGTAAAGACCTGCAGATGAAAGGGCTATAAATAATCTTTATCATCAGAAGTCCTAGGACAAGAATGTCATCTTTTTGCTCAGTCAAGCAGTTCCACTTAACACTGTGATACCAAGAAGCATCTGATGGTAGTTTTTCCAGAAGGGACTGATTTTTCATTCCAGTAATCCCAGCGTGAGGTACTACCAGCTCAAACCGTGCCTTTCAGAGCACGTAGCTTATACTCCACAACCTTCTAAGTACAGCATAATAAAGTACCACAAAACCTGCCGATTTATCCCCCTTAAAGAGGTTCAACACAACCATTTGCTTAAAGACTCTATGAAATGCCCTCAAAGGAGGTCAGAAAGATTCATTTTCCTAAAATAAAATATTCAGGAAAGATAAAGAGTTGTTTGGTTTTTTCTTTTAAGAAAATCTGTTCAAGATCCTTGACATTTTCCCCCCACAAAAAACCCAAACCAGCCTAAACAAAACACGAGCTGGGAATGAGGTGGGAATGAGGTCTTTTCTGATGTCGAGTGGGTTGAACTATAAAGCAGATCTTGAAAAATAACTTGCAAGATGAAAGCAACATGTTTAGAACTGGGCTGGTGCCAGCCTCAAACTCCGCAGCGCTCCCTCAGCCATGGAGCATCCAAGGGAACCAGTGTTTTGGGCAACCCACTGGTAAAGTCAAGCACTACCACAGTCAGCCACTGCCCACTTGAACACAGACATGCTGGGGAAGAACCCCTCTTATTAGGCAGGTTTTGATGCATGGTAGGTTTTTTCGATTGTGGTTTTTTGATTATTTTTTTATTTTTTTTAAGACACTTCTCAGATGTAGCTGATCTTTCAGTTACAAAGGGTGATGAGCAATGCAAGGGCCAAATTTCTTTCCTTTCCACTTCAGCCTGTGGGTAGCAGCTGCCACACTGTAAGCCATTTAACAATTCTGCACCCTGATTTTCCCAGAGCAGCATCTCGAGCCCAGAAAGATGAATTAGAGGATTACCCCACTGCCACGGGGCTAGTAATCTCCTGTAAAACATGGGACTCACTACAAAGACAAGTCAGACAAGGAATTCTGTCTCTCACCAAAGTCCACAACAGAGACAAGAATATAACAGGAAGCTGTCCAGAGAACTCACAAACCTTGGGTCTTTGCAAGATCTCAATATACCATCTCTACAAACACCTTAAAAAAAAAAAAATAAATAAACCAACCCTTCTCCTTCCCCCACAAAAACAACAAACCCCCAAACCAACTGTGCAAATAAGCCCTCAAGCTATCTGGAAGTCTGCCTCCCATGTACAAGATGGTACTAGCTTGCCTACCACGGGGAGGAAAAAAGAAAAAAAATCCAATAATAGGTTTTGGATACTATTTCTAAAAGAGGAAATTTTGAAATTCTCCATTAGTGAACACAGCTGTGTTGTGTCAGAACTGTAGGCATGATTACCACTGGAAACAGCTCTTTGATGACTATCACAATGGAATATCTAAAACAAGTAGAAGCATGGAAACAAGAAGTGCTTTGCCACCCAGTTTCAAAACAAAATGCTGAAGATCACTAAATAATATATAAGGGATTGGTCAGGGTGGGGGGGGGGGTGGGGTGTTAATGGTAAGTGATCTCTCGAATAGGGCTGGACTGTTAGAAAAGAGATTCAAGACTGCGGCTGATTATTATTATTTTTTTTAATGTAAAAAAAATTACCTTGCCATTTCTGTTCCTTTTTACAATTGACAAGTTTTCACCATTTTCCAAGATCCTACACCAGAAAATCTGAGAAATCATTGAGTTTTACCTCAAATGTACCTAACACACCCCACAAAGGCGAAGAGAGGGTTGCACCTGCAACCTGGCGGGCTACAAAAAGCAGCCTCTCAGCTCAATATTCCCAGTCCCATTTGACAACTGTACATATCTACTCTAATCCCACCGTGCAGTTGCTTTGTTAGCAGCTGTCCTGAAGCTCTTGTCAATGCTGACGTGACAGCCAACACCACCATCCTACCAGCACAGTGCTAAAAACCCTCCATTACTCGAGGGATGCTACAGACCAAGAGAGCAATCTCAAGTACATCCTTTGCAAACAGCTCGGCGTTAAGAAGTTGTCTGAATATTACAAAGGGTTTTAAGCACAGCTAGTGATGGCACAGGTCCTCAACACAAGTCATCCACTTTGATCCCTCACTTGAAGCCTGTAAAGCTTGATTTGACGCACACAGGGCTACCCTGTGGGGCACAAATAACCCAAGATACTCCTGTTCATGCAGCAGGACAGCACATCCAGCAAGGTTTCTGCAATTTATTGATACTCTATGAAACTCATCTTATTTTCTGATCAAAATACACTGTGGTAGCCACCAATAAAGCAAGATCTCATGGTTAAGAGATTCATAAAAGCAGGCTGAAACAGTTCTTCTTGGGCAGGAGCTTATGAAGGACCACAGCCCTTACAGGGACTCAGCTTTAGAAGGTTATTACGAACCAGAGACAGTGAGGTTAGATGCGACTAGTTCAATTTATCACACCAGACATCGTATCCCAGCTAACCCACCGGTAGAAAACAGAGCCAGACAGTGAACACAAAATCACTCAGCACGGTGTCACCGGCGACGGTAAGTGATGAATTAGGGCCCCGAGGACACAAGCGGGAGGTCTCCGTCTGACAAGCGTTGTATGATTAAGGACAACGCTCACAGAATTATGGTGAGCCAGAGAACCAAGTTTCCCATCCCATCCCTCTGCGCTGGAAGTTATTTTCTCTACGTGTTGTTTGCAGAGAAATCCCATTTTTCACTTCCGTGGGAAGCAGCAGCCTGGCATTTTCACTCGCAGACTCAGGGAGGCCAGGAGAGTCTCCCGAAGCCTCAGGCTATAAGAGAAACACTACTTAATGCTACTGAATAAGCTAGAAATTTTTTGGTAAGCTAACAATTCTGAGCAGCAAACGATAGTTTCCAACTATTTGTCTGTGTCAAAACCCACAATTAATCCTTCTAGCAACTCGGGACAAGCACCACAAATAGCAGCTGTTTTTGCAGCAGAACACCACACCATCCCAGCTCTCTCCATCCCCCAAAATAAGTGCTGTACCACGTATAGTATTCCCAAAGGCGTCACACAGCAGCAAAAGACACAGGACAGAGGAATTGGAGAAAACCTGGGAATTTAAAGGGTATGCAGGAAGCGATAAAGAGCTTTAAAGCAACTTTATATAACTGCACCGAACAACTGCTGGCCATTAAAAGCCCCGATCTCTTTAACTACTCATGTTGAAACCTGCAAAATGTAAATCAAGCCTTTGCAAGACCAACTAAAATAGAGTCCCCCCAGGGCTCCACAAATACCACGGCGAAGCCACTGCGGCGTGGGGCCGCAGCCCGGGCTCAGCACGTCTGCGAGAGCTTCCCCACACACACCCCAAGTAACACCAGCCTAAGCGCCGGAAACGCTCTCTCCAGGCACATTAATTACCATTTCTCCTTTTTTTAAATTGCAGCTACGCTATGCAAAAACTTCACGTGCTGCTTGTTTCACCCTTGGTTTCGCAGCGGTTCCCTGGGAAGGCAACGAACCGCAGCCTCGTAAAGTTTTAATAGGATAACCGGCAAACTAACAGCATCTCTCCGCTGCGCCGAATAAAACAAAGCAACCAATTGCATCCCGGTGGCAGAAACTACACCCTTAATTTAAGGCACATTTTACAGACCTTCCTTTAAACAACAGCTGTTGTTTTTTTTTTTTTTGTACTAAAAGGAAAGAAAAAAAAATACCAAAAAACTCTTCTGCTACAAAAAACTGGCAAATCAAGCCAAAGCTGAACATAAGAACTGGCATCTTGCCTGGGTTTCCTTGTAAATGCCTTCAAATGGCAGTCATACCCCAAACTACACTTCACGGACAAAGTATATATAACCAAGCATGATTGCTCTCCTCAAAGCCAAATAAAGGACTGAGCAGTTAGAAAAGGGGGAGGTGAGGGAGATGGGCAATCCATTTTTAACTAGCAGCTTTTACAAGTTTTTCTTTATTTTATACATACGAGATACCATCCAGCTTGGTGACACAGGTTTCTAGGCTGGTCTGCAGTAGGGATTTATTTCGGAGGAATTCAAGAGCAGGATCCGTGGTTCTAACCACGGTCCATGCCCACAAACACAGCCGACATGTTTTTAACGAAGGCAGACAGCAATTCAATTTTTCTTCTTGAAAGGCAGGCTGCCTTCCAGCTCCTCCTCCCAGGCAATGAGAGAAGAGGTGGGAATCAGTCTTTCCTGCCTACCAGATCGTCCTGAACTCACAGCTGAGGCCACCAGCATCATCGGTCAAGCACATCTCCTGGGCACCGTCCCTGCTGAGACGCAGTGGATGGGGAAAGCCAGACCAGACTGCTCCCAGCTCACGGGCTTACTGATAAAAGTGTGACTGCTCTTAGCAGAGACAGGGCCACTCCACAGCCACGAAACAGTCACCAGCGTGCTGAGGACGCTGCCTCTTTGTCCGAGGAACAAAACACCAGGATCACAACAGCTGAAATCGAGCAGATCCGGGCAGAGAATAAAAGTGGTGGGGAAAAATGAGAGGTGGCTCTAGCAGGGACGGTTGGGAATAGGGAGGCACATGTAAAAGCGGATAAAAAAAGGTGTAGAAACAGTAGAAACAACAGAAGGCACACAGGAATTAGAGCTGCAGAAGGAAGAAGTGAGAATCTACTCTGAAAAAAGATAAAACATCTACAAAAATACAAGCCTTTGCCTAGCAACACTGCCCAGCTCCAAAAACACTCCATGCACCTCCATGCTATCGTTTTTCCCCCTTCTTCCAGTGTTCAAAGGAGCATCTTTAACACACGGCTTTGTTTTGGCACATTAGGGGTCTAAATAGCAAAGCCGTGCTAAAACGTATGCACACAAAGCATTGGGGAGATGCCAGAACTATCCCAATGCTCCCAGCAGAAGCAAACAGCACAGACCGTAAAAATAACGTGACACTCTGGCTTCAAAAAAAGCAGACAACTAACTACATACCGCAATGCCTCAGCTTCCATCTCCTATTTAAAAGTTGGCACCGCTGCCTCTAAGTCCCTTATTCCTGGAATATACAGGAACGTGGGGGGAGGGCAACATCGGGGTAAAAAAGACTGGTTGAGTCAAGTCTAAATTAGAAATAATTCAACTTGAGGAACTGGAAAAATGGGGGAAGCACAGGGATACTTTTAAGAAAAGTGCTTCCAAGAAAGGATAAAGTGGTGCTCCCCCCTCCTCTCATCCACTAACTTAATTATCCAGACACCACCCTGCGAGTGGGTTCAGCTCCCCCCTTCTCCTGATTTACAGCTGCAAACTCCTGTCTCCAAGCCTCCTGGGGGAGGACTTGTACTCAGAGGGTCTTAATACCCTCTCTCTCATACAAAGAGAAACAACTTTTATAACTCCTGATGTTCCTTGTGCAGAGACTGGTAACTACCCCAATTCTCCTCTCCCCAGGGAGCACCCTAACTTCTGGGCACAGACCTCCTTTCCAAACACTCCTGGAATCTGAGCCTTTAACTTACTAATAGTGGCCCACACTGTATTTTTCTATATCAGGCCCTTTGAGAGCATCTAGTCTCAAAACTAAAGATTTTTAAACAAGTTCAGAAGTGCAACTTGTAAGAAGATTCAAAGGAACTCCTGCGGCATGGTCACACACATTGGCAACAGACCCACGGTTCTCATTGACCTTTCGCAGGCTCCTCCAAAATGTTGCACTGATCTACAGGGACCAAACGTTGCTGGACGTTAATCAAGACATTCCAAACTGCCAAAAACTCAACACAGGGTGGCATTTGCACGTTGGAAGCCCGGAGCTGACACTGCTGGTCCTGAAGGGGTGCAAAGCAGCGCAAACCATTCAGGTTAGCCATGCTCTTAGAAATAAAGGCAACTGCAGCTTCAAAAAAGGATACGGGTTTAAGCACACAGCCTAATCCTCAAAGATCATGCAGAACTAACTGCATAAAGGGGCTCTGTGCCCCAGAACGCATTCACATCCTGCAGGGTACACAAATACTTTGTCAAGCCCTCTGCCTCTTCCCTCTTACTGATGTCCAAACGTGGCGCCCAACAGCTCATACCAAGATGGCCTGAAGTCTTCGCAAGAGCAGAGCAAGCTGCAGAGGAGTTTGGGGCATTTGAGACTTAAATGGCACTTTTTTAGGGTACTTGACAGCTCTTCAACGTGCAACGAGCTCAGCAATGCATAAAAAAAAAGCATATAGGAATATTTACTGCTCGTACAGCACGTGCACAGATAGCTTAACGCTTTGCTATCTGTCTTCCTAACACTAAGTCCCGCCACCACCACCACGCTCGTAACTAGCTTCCGATTCTTAAAAGGCTTTACAGTACAAAAGGCCCCACCCAAAAACCTAACTGGAAAAAAAAAAAAAAAAAGAAAGAAACAAAAACCCACTCTCAAATATCTGAAAGTCAGCCAAGCAGCTTCTTCTTAAAAAGTTGTACTCCAGCCTAAAAATACGCCAGAGCAAACTCACAAAGCTACAAGAGCCTGCGAACAAACCCAAAACCCAAGTAACTGACAACAATCACGTTGCAACGCTACAGTATTTAAAATATGCAGTTGTTTTCATCAAAGAAGCACGGACATTTCTTCAAAACCCAAGACACAGCATTCTGCTTGCTCCAGTAGGTCAGAAAAACAACCTTTTTCAAAGAACACCCATATACGTTCAGGCGCATAGACTCAAGGGCAGCAGTAATACAGACATACCTATCAACTAAGTTTTACCCTGATGATGAAGAATTATGATGATATTTTATTAAAGAAGAACTTGAGATCAAATCTTAGCTTACTGGTTTTTTTCCAGGTGTCCTAAATGAAAATCCCCAATGTACCAAAAAAAAAAAAAAAAAAAGACAATGAAGAGGCCTTAGTAACTACCTCCCCTTATCCAAACAATTACATATGCTTATGTGGTATATTTACTTCAAAGAAATACTTCAGGGAGGTGAGACACTCCTGGCTGATGGATGTGGTCAGCAGGTGACCCCTGGTACAGCACTCAGCACCAGCATCTCCATCTCATGACCGTAGATGGGAGCTTTCACACAACCCGTCCCTCAGGTTGTGACCCAAAATCCAGCTCCCCCACCCCTAACACAACTGGCCTTTTTCCTCCGAAATCACACTGAAAGCGCAGTGCTTAACAGAATTTAACATTCAACAGTGGCTCTTGAATAGGAACTCTGAATGGTTACGCTGAGGTTTTTTTAATTTTTTACTTTATTTAATGATGCGAGGATGTAAGCTGCGGTTTTAAGTTTCTGTTGGCTGGCTTGTCTTCCAAACCAATTACCTTTTCTCCACGTCAAGGCAGCTTAAATAACTGAGCAAACAGAGGGAAAGAAAAAGCTTGTCCACAAACCAAAGTGACAGCTAAAATACTTTATCCCAAAGGAACCTCCGGGAATGCCAATTAACCAGAAAACTCTCCTTCTCCTTTTTTTGACTCGATGTTACAGGTTCCGCAGTAATGCTGACTGCTCTCTGACAAACCTCACCCACACAGGATTTAGTATTTAAAAGACAGCGCTGCTCCACTGTAAGAGAACACAGAGCAGATGTGCCCCACACACACGCCTTTTCCTGCAGTGCTTGCCACTTTTCAAACCAGCCTCTCCCCCCTCCCAAATTTCAAGCCTGTGGCTGTTTGGAAGACTCCCGGCTCTGAGGTGCCAGGGGGGAGACACGTTCTCTGCATCATCAACCCTACCACAAGTGGCTTTTTTCCTCTGAATTCCACTGATTTTTTTCCTCGAATCACACGAGGGCAAACTCTGGGGAGCCCAACCAAGGCAGGCTGCGGGGAAGCAACCCCCTCACAACACTCACACTCACTCTTCCTCCACGGAAAAGGCTGAAACTCAAGTTCTCAAAGCTCTGGTTTGCAGCTACTGTTACCCCCAAAGAACGCACACCAGTGGCCAAGGGGGTGAAGAGCCTGTCTCCTGTCCTGTGGGACCAAAGCAGTGGGTGAGAAGACCCCAGCCACAACTGGGAGGGTTTATGTGAGAGGAAGCGCATCTTTGCGCCTCCCTTTGCCAAGCTTACCTGCCTCTGCTAATTGAGTCAACTTCTTCTATAAATGGGCTGTTTCCTTTTAATTTCACAGGCTGGATCTTAACATAGTTCATGACAAGGAACCCAGCTCCATGAACACACTGATGGCATCTTGTCTGATTTATGACACCCAAGGTCGTCTTAACTGATTTTTATTTTTTTAAATTATTATTACTTTTTTTAAAAAGTAAGACAAAATCACTTAGGGTTTTCCCATCAGTTCTTAGGGTCTGCTTATTCCTCTAGCAAAACACACTTAATCCCTTCCGCTCTGAACTTTGTCACTTGCCCCAAACACCTCTGCTTCGTCCTTCCTACCCGCTGATACCCCTCTGCTCGAGAAACTCGTCTCCAGCAGCACTGTCAGTACAGAGGTTCCCTTGGATCTCGCCCAGCTGACTTCTCTCTTGGAAGACAAGCTTTCACCATCGGGAAGCTTTTCCCTTATCTGGCTCCTCCACAGAAGAGAAAGATAGACTTGTCCAGGTTGGAAGGGACCTTTCAGATCATTGAGTCCAACCACCAACCTCACTCTGATAAAAACCCATCACTGAACCATGTCTTCAAGCACCATGTCTACCCATCTTTTAAACACCCCCAGGGACAGTGACTCAACCACTCCCCTGTGTAGGAATTTTTCCTAATATCCAACCTAAACCCCCTCCCTGGCGCAACCTGAGGCCGTTTCCTCTCACCCAACCGCCCACCCACCCACCCACCCAGCATCT
>NW_015090776.1:547760-564440 GCF_001431845.1 Calidris pugnax | reverse complement strand
GGGGCTGGCTGGGGCTCCTTTCGCTCGCTCGCTCGGCTGGCTGCCGCCGCTCCGCGCCTGGCCGCGGGCTGGGATGGGATGGGCCCGGCCCGGGCGTTAGGCGGGGCTGCCGGCGCGGGGCAGGCCGGGAGCGGAGTCCCGCCGGCGGAGCGGGGCCGGGAGCCTCCCCCCTCCTCCTGGAATGCGCCGGCTTAAAGGGGCGATGGCGAGAGGGGCGGCGGTGGTGGGGTCCGCACCGCCCTGAGGGGATAATGCCCGTTTCCCGCCCTGCGCCGCCGCCCCTCAGCAGCGCAGCGGGCGCCCAGGCTGCCGGTGGTGCCACCGGAGGGGTGACCCGCTCTGGGATAGGGCTGCCGAGGGGGGGGGAACATCTCCCCCGGGACACCGGTGGCGGTGCCCGGGCTGCCCCCCCCACCCCCTCATGGCGCCGGGGTTAGTGGCCGCCTCCGCCCTGTCAGAACCCACCAGCAGCCACCCGCTCCTTTCTTTGAAAAGAAGCTTTTTTCTCTTCAAAGAAGGCTTTTCAAAGAGGGCCGGGGGAACAATCGACTTTCATTTTCACGTTTCTCAAGAAATGTGAGAAAATAGATTGTGCTTTGCCAGCCGGACCATTCTGAAGCCCCTTGGTCTTGTGCAGTTGGAGGGCGCGGGCCTGAGGGGGGGGACCCATGTT
This sequence comes from Calidris pugnax, assembly GCF_001431845.1. Lineage (NCBI taxonomy): Eukaryota > Metazoa > Chordata > Aves > Charadriiformes > Scolopacidae > Calidris > Calidris pugnax. The sequence continues at coordinate 563,767 of NW_015090776.1, read as the reverse complement.
GCCACCTCAGCTTCTGTCATTTTTAAATGAACTTCTAGCCATTTTCCTACCTAAATCCAGGCCTCCACGCGGCTCGGGGGGCATCGGTGCTGTCAGACTTGGCCAAAGGCTGAGTTACGATACTGAGCTATGGCCGTAATATCTCCCGCTACCTTTTCGGGTTGAGGAACTGCTTAAAGGTTAAAACACAGGAATCGCGTCAAGCCAGAACTGCTTTTGTAGGAGAAAGTGCTTCCAGAAGCTCAGGAAACGGGAAACTACTCCTCATGACACAAACTGGTGGGAGAGTCAAGGGAAGGCCTCGTCAGCTCAGTGTTGGATATGTTCTGAGAAAGCCTGAATGCAGCCCGTGGCCAAAAGAGCAGAAAAAAGATACAATCTGTTCTGGGAAAAAGATGAACTTCCTTGTTTTGAAGCAAAAATGCATGTTCTACAGAAGCCAACCCTTCACCTCTTGCATTAAGAGCCTGTGTGGGACTATTCACAAGGTCGGCGCAGCACACACTCAGAAGCAGGCCTGGAAATTTTCCTGCTGCTGGTAGATGTTATTACGTTCGGTGCTACACATCCATGCGGTGATTCTTCTTGTCGCCTCCCCAGTGGAGTGTTCACCTGGCCACAATGAGATAGATAGCCTCTGTGCTGAGAGTCCCCCAGACACCTCCAGAAAGGATGTGGGGGCATTACTGAGCCATCATGGGGTGGTTATTGTTCAGGCTGGAATTACACACCTCCAGCGGAAAGTTTGATTTCCACCACTTCCCTCCTCCCACCCCCCTTTTCCTTAGTTTCTGAAAACAAGCCAGCTGCTGTGAAAGCGATGCTGAGCTGATGCCATCAAGGTAGAAGCTCTGGAAACAGTGCGCCGAGGGAGCTTCTCAGGTTTGGTAGCAGCCTCAGTGATGCCTGGCAGTTGACAGTGGACACGGCAGGGCAGGCAACGAGGAACAAGGGAGCAGGAAGCCCCATGGAGCAGATGGATATGAGGGAGGGAAGGATTAGGGTAGAGGTGAGGTGAAAAGGGAGCAAGGGCTCTGAGCAGGATTTGTGGCAATACGGTCTGGTCCTGCTCGGTGGAGCAACGGGATTGTCTGTCCACATGTGGGAGGTTCCCGTGGATAATGGAAAAAATTCAGCTTAATGCAAAATTCCTGGGTTTAAAGGTACTCAGTTTTAGTACCTAAAAGCAATAATTTGCTTGAGTTTTTTTAACAAATAATTTTCCAACATTTTAAAGTAGGTAGGACCATCCTCAGCAGTTTATGGGAAGCCCTTCTGTCACGTCCAGGTTACTGATTCTGATAAAGAGATAGCTGCTGATACTTTCCATCAAAATCCACTTCATACTCGCAATGCCCATTTCATCTTTGATGTACATATTTAACATACTAGGACAGATCGAGTGATGCAGTCATATTTCGTTCCGTGAAGCTGCACTCAGATCTAACTAAAACCAGAATTAAATCTCCTATCCCTATAAATGCATGACCTGTGCTTTCCTTTTAATGTCTTGCCTGCTGAAACACTCTATCAAAGCATTGCAGCATATTCCCCGTAACCCATTTCCTTTCCAACACAGGAAAAAGCACCCTCATGTAAAATAACTGTGTCTTAAAAGCACAGAACCCAGATAACTTGTCTGACTTTGCAACGCTTGCAGGGGTGAATAACAGTAAAAATACCTTGGTCAATAAATTCTTACGACTGGAAACTCCCTCGAAGCAGAGTGAGTCATCCTGCATGGCAGGAGTGGCCTGAAAGGAAGGAAGGACGGTGTGATAGATAATGATGGGCACAACAACGAAACTTTCAATTAACCATCTGTAAAATAGGAATAATATTTGTGGATAGGCTTCATGACTGTGCTGGGCTTAGACAACACAGGTGCAATGAAACAGCAGGAAAATGACCTAGCTGCTGCTTCAAAAGCAGGTGCAAGTTTCAAGCACTCACTGCCCCAAATTGTGCTGATCAGAGCGATACCAAGTCTCAAGAAAGAAAATTTGCTTTCTCTTTCATGGAGAGGTGGATAACTGTAGAAATCGGCACGTTATTATTTCAGTTCTCTTTTGAAGCATGCAGATCAGCTTAAATAAATGAGAACAAGTCGAGAGAAAGTAAGAACAAAGAGAAGAAATGCAAAGAAGGAAAAGCAATATAAAAACCTGAGAGGAAACGGCCTTTATAAAACCAACTCTTACAGGAAATTCTGTCAGCTTGCGGAAGGCCAGAACTCCCGAGGTCGGCAGTCTCACTTTTCCAACAGACCTCTTTTAGAAAAAAAAAAAAGAAAGAAGACAAAGAAAAGCAGTATTTTCTTTTCTTTTGATCAAATAAAAAAACTCCCAAAACGAAAAAAAAACCCCAAACTAATTAAGAACACAGTTGGTCTCTATCCCTTTACAGCAGCTCAAACCAAGCGCTAACACACCTATGCACTAAGATATTTGACCCATATGGGGCTTATGCAGTCCAGAATGTTTTTAGAAGTATCTTGGGACAGCAAGAACTTTAATTGTCAGTGTTCCCATACTGATTTAGCATCAGCATTTGTTCACAGACAAAATTTGCGTGCATACACTAAGGAAAACTGCTTAGAAGTTTCAGGCTTGGTTGCTCTGTGGGTGTCAATTATTAAAACATGCTGGCAAAAGCAATCCCCACAGAGAAAAACAGCCCGCATTTGCTAATAAAAGTAAATGGATAGCTTGAAGATCCCCAAATGAAAATTGTTGTACAGCCAAATATTTCATTACCAGCACATATGTGTTAGTTTGCACTAAAAAATGAAAGACAGAAGATCCCGATACTTGCCACCAGCCTCACAAAGTCATCAGCCACTGGAGGAGGCACACAAGCAACCTTAGGAAATGTCCCTTGTCACAATCTGGCTGGTTTGGGCAACATAAAAAGAAGTTTCCAGCAGTTTTCTGCCCTGCTCTCCATCACACAGGGGCTTCCTGCAGGCCCCACCACTTTTTCTCAGTGGATGCAATCAAAACAACAGTAATCGCAGCAGACATCCCCTCCCCGGCCACCAAATAACCAAAAACACTTAAAAGAAAGTGACTGAGTCAGCAGATTCATCAAAGAGTTGGTGCAAAAGGCTCAAAATTCAGGAAGGCTGGGTGACAAAATTCAGATGCTGTTACAGGTGGATGAAAAAACCACACTGCAGCCTGCAGTGGGGAATGCAGGAAAAAAACCTGCTCTAAACCATTTCTTTTCAGGAAGATAAAAGCCAAGCTTTAGGCTTACTCGTTTTCTTGTCTAAAAACTTTATTTTACTCAGTTGGATTAAATATTTTGGCTCAGTCCCAGCTGGGATAATCTCTGTGATTCCACTGAAGCACAGAAATGACTACGAATTCGATTGACTGATCCATCACATCTTTCTAGTGTCCAAAGGGGAATGATCAAAGATGCCTGTGTGTCATGCAAGGGGGGATTCCAATTCCGTTCTTCCCAGCTGGGCACTGCTTCAGCCTCAGCCTCAATGGTAATGATGAAAAAGGTTGATTTCTCCAGGCAATGGCCTCCAGGGATGTCTAAAACGGGAGAGAAAAGCTGTAGCAGAGTTAAAGCATCTCACATTTTATTTCAACAGAGATGGCAGAAACTGTAGATGAGGGAGCCGAGTTAAGGATCAAACGATCTCTTTCCACATGCCATCCAACAAATGCAGCTTAGGACTAATGTAACAAATGCATAAGAAATGCCCTTCTGTATTAAAATTAAGGTATGATTTAAAGCCATCCTGTTTAGAGGAGACCTTCTGCAATCAAGGATAGAGAAGGTGAATTAGTTTGGCAAATGTCTGAGGTTTCAGCACAACCTTTGCCTACTGTCACTACCAGTAACAGTACAGAAAAAATCAGAGAACCATACTAGTTACTACATACTCATACCTATTACAATTTTATGGAAGCAGAAAGTTACTGTAATCTCATAAATAAAACTGAAAAGAGAGCTACTAGCCATGAAAGCAGAAAGCGTTTCATAAAGCGGTTTATTTAATTTTGGCTTTCTTAGTTGCTCTTTTGCAGATTATCTTAAGTAATCCTATATAGCAACTACTGGTAGGTGAATAAGAAAGCATCTCCCAACATGCTCATGAGAGGTAATCTGCTTCTTACAAGTTTCTGCAAACCCAGGAGAAATGAAAGACATAAGCTGATTATTTTATCTCTTTTCTGAAGTGGATCTGGGATATATCCTCATTTTCTCTCCTTAAGATTATAATGTTGGGAAGAAATATGCTAAAATAGAAATAAAACATGAAAGGACTGTGCAGCTTTTCATCTTCCTGTTGTGGATTCAAACACAGCCCGTCCTTTTAACCAAAACCATGAAAGGACTGTGCAGCTTTTCATCTTCCCGTCCTTTTAACCAAAAACCATTTTGGTTAGTGGATGTCTGGTGGCGCATACGCAATGAATTCATAATCTCCGATTCCTAGCAGATAAGATTTTTATCTTTTATCCTTACTCCCTCTTTTTATTCTGCGGTGTAGTCCCGTGCTGAATTACAGCAACAGCATGTTGCAGCCCACATTAAACCGTGGCAGTAACATCAGGAGGACTTGAGCCAGCCCTGACCGTGCTTTTGTCCCCTCTCCAAGACCTCCACTCACCTGGCCAACTCCACCACGAGCAGCTGCCTTTGGAAAGCCCACCAATGGGGGTGTTGGGAAGGGGACATGCATGGGTGTGCACATTCAGCCTTGAAACACCCAGTGGGCTTCGTGGAGATGAGACTTATTTCTGTATGGTATTACCTCTATAGTATAGAGATGTTAAATTCACCAAAAGTAGTCTCAGGCTCAGTGCCATCTTCATCCTTGCACTACAGGGTCTACTGATGGATGCTCTGCCACCAATTCACCAAAAGTAGTCTCAGGCTCAGTGCAATCTTCATCCTTGCGCTACGGGGTCCACTGATGGATGCTCTGCCACCAAAAAAAATTCCAGCAGTATTTAGGTCTCCCACAGGGTGATGAAGTTCTCTCTGCAAAGAGCAGGACTTGTTTATCCAGATCCATTTGGATAATGTCTGAGCCCTGTTCTTCACCAACTTGCATAGCTATGCAAATCCTCCGCGTGCATGAGCTGGGGCTGTTTACACTAACTGTAAAACATTCCCAGCAGAACAATCCCCCCAAGCCTGATAAAATGCTATACTAGAAAATAGTGTGTGTGTTGGGGGTGGCCGTGGGTATCTCACCACGAAGGGGGTTGACCTGTGTGACCACCATGAAGTTGTTTAACAAATACCCTTCCTGATGTTCCAGCAGAATTCCCAAGATTGTTTTCAACAGAAAATTGGATAACTTCTTTTGCCCAATGCCAACGCGGCTGAAATTTTCTTCTCAGTTAATTCTTAACTGTCATTTAGGGTCACAACCTGTTTTGTTGTAGCGCAGTCTGCCCATCAGTCTTGCCATGATCATTATTTTATTAATAGTAAATTGCGTTGCTTTTTTATCATTTGTAAAACCCTTCTTTTCCTCACATGAGATGGCCGTTGAGAGCCATGGATAGTTTGTCTCGACTAGCAAGCTGCAGTTTGATATGTTGTTACACCAGAATCACAGAATCTTCTAGGTTGGAAGGGACCTTAAAGATCATCTTGTCCAACCGTCAACCTAACTGACAAAAATAGACACCCACACAACAAACAAGGAGCATCATCACTAAACCATACCTCCCAGCACTTCATCAACCCGTCTTTTGAACACCTCCAGGGATGGTGCCTCAACCACCTCCCTGGGCAGCCCATTCCAATGCCTGATAACCCTTTCAGTGAAAAAATTTTTCCTAATATCCAGCCTGAACCTCCCCTGGCGCAACTTGAGGCCATTTCCTCTTGTCCTGTCGCCTGTGACTTGAGAAAAGAGACCAACCCCCATCTCTCTACACCCTCCTTTCAGGTAGTTGTAGAGAGCAATAAGAGTCACACCTGGATGCCCAGCTGGAGGATGACAACTCCAGCAGGTCATTTTGGGATCTGGAGGTTCACCCATCTCTCCCAACTGCTTGTTCCTCCCTCTAGAGCTCCTCAGCAACCTGTCTCTGCTCCCACGTGGAACTGAGTTGAGAAAGAGCTGCTTCCCCCTCACATGGAGCGTACGGTGAATGGTGAGGCACTACAAGGAGTCTGACCTTCAGAGCTGCCTTTGGGCTACTGAACCCACGCCTCTTCTTGGCCAACTGTCAGCGTGCCCCATCTCTGGCCTTGGTACCCCCCCCCCAGATCACTGCCTTCTCCCCTGCGTTGCCTGTGTGTCTGTTGATGGTCAGATGATGACCTGTTGAGAGGACAGAAAAGACATTCTCTGCACTCAAAGCCCTCCTGTCACCACCGACTAAATAGACAAAAGAAGCAATTCAGGGAAAATCCGTTCAGCCCCTGTAGCCAAAAAAAAAAAAAAAAAAATTCTTGGAATGAACAGAGTCTTCTGAAAATCTAACTATTAAGCTCTACAAAGTCTCTGCAAAACTACAAAGCACACACAAACTACAATTTTCAGAGGTTTGTAACTCAGCCATGTTTAGGTAGATGTTTGCAAGAACACTAAAAGCTTGTTTTTGACTTCAAGGCCATTCCCTTCTCAGACATCAATCCCTCCATCTACTGTTCAGAAAGAACAGAGTGCCACAGTGAAAAATACATCCAGTGGCTGTGATTTAAGTGGCACACTGTAGTATTCCCTCGTGCTCTTGTTTGATCCAAATCACTCTCAGCTGAAAATGAACACAAAAACTCAACAAACACAATGATCATACACAGTTCCAGTTGGAAAAAAAGAGTCAATTTCACAAAATTACAAACAGCAGAAAATTCAAGGTTGAAAATGTTACATTTGACAATGCCACCAGCTTTGTTTACAGTAAAATAAGGAATGCTGATTTTATTTTAGCAGAAAAGTGGGCAGGGTCTAGCAGTTTGACCTTCCGTCACCCCCTTGGCATCACCACTGTAGTGGTGACTTTTTTCCTCTTCAGTGGCAGAGCACTTAAACACGGCACCCTCATTCCTTCCTGACCATGAAAGTATCTAATACCTGTGCATTAACACATTGCTATGCCAGCTAAATGCTCTTGGACAAATCAAATCAAATAAAATCAAACCAAACTTGTCATCCTCCGTGGTCTGTCACATCTATTGAGACTCAACATTTCCAGCACGCCTTTACCTCCATTTGAGTAGTACGTAACCAGAAGATGGACCATCTCAGTGGGACAACACAGTACCATTGCTGACTTAGTATTACTTCTTTCTCTGACTCTGGATTGTCAGGACTCCTCCCTCTTGTATAATTGCTAAGCCTTCTGTTGGTAGTTAACAAATAAATAGCGGGTAGATAGGGGATCTAATGAGCTTCTGAAGAACACCTGCAACTCCTGCTGCAAAGAGCTGGGAGAAATGCCAGTGCTCTGATATCCTACTCTTCCTTCCCTTTTCTTTGAGTCAACAAAAGATTCTCTAAAGACCCAGAAGGCTGGGTCTTGTGGGAAAGAGGATACAGTCTGGGGAGGCTAGAGGTTGTGGCCAGGGCTGTGTCTACCCTACCAAGCCCTCAGCTTGGAGCAGAGGGCAAATCACAGCTTCTTGAGAGTGTTAAGTCTTAGAATCTTGCAATCATAAGAGGAACTGGGAAGAATATAAACGTGCAAGACCATTCCCTGGTTGTTCTGTTGCCCATAGGTATCACAGGACTGGCAGATTACCCTAATTTTGCAGTGAACTAGGGATTAATCCTGATCCATAAGGCAAAGTGTTGGAACTTCATTCACTGGGGGCAACCGAATTCTCATTTCCTTCTCTGTCCATAATTTTTTGAATAATGGAGAGAATTCGTCCTCCTTTGCATGAAGCATGCAAAATGCTGTGCAAACACTCACACTGCTACTTATGGATTATCAAAGCAAAGAGAAAAAATAAGATTGTTAGGGAAGGAAATGACATTTTTAAACTCATCAGTGGGTACCATAAACAATGGAAAAATGTCTAAAATGCCTTATAAATAGACTGTTTCCTGCTAAATCTCTTTTTTTTTTACTTTTTCAAGTAGCAGTAGCAAGCTACCTAAGGAGGAGATTTGAAAATGTATTAAAATAAGAACTCAGTAGGCACAAAACCCCATAGTTTTCATAACCCTAAGCTGCATTTTGCTTGCTGGGAACCTCAACGTACTACCCGTGTTTTCATTCCTGACTCTCAGTTCATGGAAATACCCGAAAGACAAAGTCAAGTGTTCAGAAAAATGCAGTGATGGCAAAGGGATGAGAAATTCTACGACCTGTATCCTGTTCTTTTACTTTAGATCTTTAAAGAATAGGGAATCTATAGTCTCTGCAATTGTTATTAATTTCTTCCATTTTGGAAGAGCTCAGGAGAATTATTACATCAGAGAACGTAATTACATTAAGAGCATTTATCCAAGTAGATCAACTGCAGCATTTATCTGACAATTCATTTTTGATACATTAATTTATCTCCAGCAAGTTATTTTAAAATCATATGAAGAAGTTAAAATCAAGATTTATCAGGTTGATTTATTAAACAATGAATTGTGATTGTTTGCATTGGGGTAACTCACAATAAGCACCAGGAGAGGGTACAGAGGACAGGCTACAACTTTACAGGATGGTAATATCAATCCCTCCTGCTCCTGTTTTCTTGCAAAGATTCAGATACCTGTCAGTGAAAGGCTGTTGTATTTTAATTAGCATTAAATTTACATTACCAATTTAGCTACCAGAAGATGCTTCCCAAAAGTTATTTCTTACATGATTTTAAATCACCGAATGCTCTTTAAAATAGCACCTCATTGTGACTGGCCAGTGTTTTTTTAACGTAGAATGTAGTTTTTGTTGGTCCACTTTTTGGCTTCAGTCATTCTCAAAACACATTTCACACCTCCCCATCAGCCACTGCCTTGTGGCAACTGAGTTTTTGCCACACGAACTGTTTAACTTCAAAGGTTAAGAAAACAAAAAGGCTCCAGAACATAAACATCTTTATATAGTAATACATACCTAGCATACCATTTCCATCAACGCTTCAGTGCAGCTCCCAAAGCTCTAAAATAGGATCTGAAATTTCTTACAGGTTTGTTCACTCCTGCCTTTTCCTACATTTAAAACTAAGAAGTGTCTCTGGAGGTGTCAGTTCGTAGGGAAGGCTGCCTCATTCAATGTTACTGTTTTATCAGACTCCACCAGATACCATTTTTATTAATTTTATACCCTCCTTTGAGGCCTCTACAAACCCACAGACACATTCAGCTTCTCTCTTATTTTGCCAAACCGCCTGTGTTTCTTCTTACAACGAAGTTGGTTGTATAATGGGTGAATTGGTTTTAATGAGTTTTGCCAGATGGGTATCGCTCCGGGGTACTCCCTTCCAATTCATTTATGCAAATATAAACGTAATTCCCCACACAGTACCTGAAAGCATGGTTAAGCTTCCACATAATCATTAAGAGTTCTTTTCAGCTTGCCCTAATTTGGGAAAATATTTGAAGTTGGTTGTTGGGGTTTTTTTCTCCCACCTTGTGTTTATGTCTTCCAGACATTCCTTGCCCTGCCTGGATCTGAGGCTGTTAAGTCCCAAAGCAGCCAAGCTGCAGAAGACTTTCCTGGTTTGTTAACCTGTAGAAGAAGTCAGGTTTGGAAGACTTTTCTTGTATCCAACTCATCTCCAGCCCAGCTGTGGACAACTACATGTGCCCACCGTTTTAACAAATTCCATCTCTCAGGACAAGAGGCAATTAAGAACTATTCAGTCACTGGAAGCCACATGGCCAGGTCTCAGTTTAGCAACATCTGGCTTTCCAAACAGAGAAAAAAGAATGAACAATGCTGCACAAACAGATGACACACAACTTCATTAGTCCCCTGAAGTCTACAACATTTTTCTCATACTGAACCCAAGTACTTGCGGTCGAGTTTCCTTCCAGGTCGCAGTTGGGACAGCAGATGTTCTCCCACTGTGTTATTCTCCTCGCATCCTGCGGTCGGGATTGCCAATTTATTCAGGTTCCAGAGTATAAACAGGAGTTAGCTCAATGAAGCGATTGTTCATCCCGCTACAAATTACAGGAGATAATTTTACAAAGTTCTCTTGGATTCCTGCTTCAGGGAAGCTAAAATGGGAAGGGATGAGGAGCAGACCCGGTGGCACAAAACAAGAGGTGGCTTGCAGTTGCTCTCAGTAAGGATGCCTCCTGCTGTCCTGTGTGGCTGGAAGGGCACTGGAAAAAAATATTTTAATACATATTGTTATGTCATTAACATGCCATTAATTTTTTTTTTTTTTTTGCTATATATTTGGGCCATTTAGGGACTTGTCAATGGTAGTTCTCTATAAACGATTTGTGTTATCAACAACAACAGACAAATTCAATGTTCTTTGGTAGATAAGACACGTACAGGTTTATACTGAGACATGGAAAAGCAATTTTAATAGGGTTGTAATAGAAAGAAAAAATGATGAAATGTACTGAAAACAGCCGATACCCTCCAGCTGAATATCATGAGTAACAAAAACCCAGTGTATGTTGTAGAGTATAGCAACTCAGAAAAGAAAAAAAAAAGATGAGCTGATAGATTGGCTGTGTCAAAGACAACGCCGTGCTCACTACCTTTGTGCTGTTTGGACCTGGACAGAAAGATTTCCAGTCTTCACAATAAGGACAGATAGCCAGTTGTCTATTTTGTTGTCCCAGCCCCAACTATAATGCTGTTTCAAACTATGGCACTGTGTGGTGCCATCAAGACTCCTTCAAGCACATTATGGTTTTTGTAGCTGTACACCGTAACTTCCTGCATTTTTCACATTTCCTGGAGCTTGTGGAGGTGGAAATCTCCAGTAAATGGCTGGTTTGAAGAAAGATGACCAGGAATGGCATGAAACAAGCATGTTGGTTAGGTACATGTGGTCCTGGAGCCATCAAGAGGCAGAACCTGCCTTTGTACCAGTCCTGAAATGGTGAGATATCACCTGATTAATACAACAGCAGAGCAGCAGATGACACAGAGGCAGAGGGTGCCAGCGATGCAATGGGTAATGCTTTTTGGAAAAACTGAAGATGAAGGAAACCAACTGGCTTGGGATCTGCGAGACTAAACCAGTTCAGAAGAGACTTCATCACCAGTTCAGAAGATTCAATTACACCTTCTGTTGGAACACTCATTAGATAAGTTCTCTGGTGATCCACCTCGTGCATCCATGAGGCTGTCCATGATGATATGTATCCTGAAGATCCATGAAGACTCATGTTAAAATCGGTAGGCTAATGACTTATATAGTGTATTTAACATAACAGAACTTCACCAGGGGCCTCTCTCTCAGCGAAGGAAGTTATCTTTCCATGGCATAAAATGAGCATTACTCAGCACAGAGTGTTGTGATTAGAGATTTTTTTTTTCTTAGAAAGACAACTAATGTTCTCTTTTAAGACTTCTGTTATGTAAACACTTTCAGCTCAAGATTAAGTTCCCAGCCTTCTCTTGGATAAGCTGACTACCCTGAAGTCTTTTAGTTAGACCTATTTTTGGCCTTGGATACTTTGTGATCACTTTGAACTCTCTCCAAATTTTTAACACTGTAAAGATGCTGGATGTGAGAATTGGGGACATTTCAGAAGTAATCTTTGCATTAGCATCTGCAGAAGTAATAGAAATGTTTTTATACACACATGTCTTTGCAGCCACTGTATGTTCACATCTTTTGGTTCACTTATTTATTTACAGTGATTTTTAAGTCCTCTTCAGACATAGCTTTCTACGTAGTCAGCTGTGCAGCTCTGGTTTTACTAAACTTGCTTCCCTGACAAAGATCATTTACTTGAAACAAAATAAACCAGACCTGAGTCCATATTTAAGTTTACAGCAACTCCTCCTCCCTTGGTCTCTTTTGAAGAGTCTTCACACAGAGTCTGAAGGTCACCTTTACCGAGGCTGAACCTGGAAAGTTTCAGTCTGAAAATGAAGGCTCCATTGAAGCTGGAAGCAACTCCAAGTAAGTTCTGTAGTGTGGGAAAGCTAAGTAAGCTACTTGCATTGTTTAGACAACTTTGAATATATGAGTCACAGGCAATGCAGAAAGGAACTGTCCTTTAAAATGTAAATACAGACACCAGCATGTGGGACAGCTTAAATGCGCTTTTGTTGCTCGCTTGTGGATGTTGGTCACTATAGCTACCTGAGGTAGCCATTATTTTTAATGTATATTGCACAGAAACTCAAAAACGTCCTGCCAGGAAGATGAAATAAGGGCAAAATAAAGAGGTGAATGGTGACAGCCAACATGGCTTCACTACGGGCAAATCACATCTGACAAATTTGGTGGCTTTCTGTGACAGGGTTACAGCGATGGTGGGTAAGGAAAGAGCATCTTCTGGATGCTGACATCATCTACCTGGACTTGTGCAGAGCATTTAAGACTGTCCCGCATGCCATCCCAGCCTCTTGAGTTGGAAAGACATGGATTTGATGGATGGACCACTCGGTGGATAAGGAATGGGGGGTGTTGTTCAGCCTGGAGAACAGAAGGCTCTGGGGAGATGTTATACCCCCTTCCAGTACCTGAAGGGGGCCTACAGGAGAGATGAGGAGGGACTCTTTGTCAGGGAGTGTAGCGATAGGATGAGGGGTAACGGCTTTAAACTAAAAGGAAGATTTAGATTACATACTAGAAAGAAATTCTTTCCTGTGAGGGTGGTGAGACACTGGAACAGGTTGCCCAGAGAAGCTGTGGCTGCCCCATCCCTGGAGGGGTTCAAGGCCAGGCTGGAGGGGGCTTGGAGCAACCTGGTCTGGTGGGAGGTGTCCCTGCCCATGGCAGGGGGGTTGGAACTAGATGATCTTTGAGGTCCCTTCCAACCCAAACCATTCTACAATTCTATGATAAGATGCTATTCTTACAAATAACAATTTTTAGTTTAATATTACAAGGTCCCTTCCAACTCCAACCATTCTACAAGTCTATGATGAGATGCCACTCTCACAAATACTGATTTTTAGTTTAATATTACCATTAGACCATTTATTTAAATAGCTTTGTGAGCTGAATCACAGCAGCTGTGTCTGTCTCCCTAGTTCTTCGTGTGCATGATGGTGTCAGTGTAAAGAGGTACGGCCACATGTAGCCTTTTGTCTAAATTAGGTTACTTGCAAACCATCTCAGAGTTCATTGTGTCAGCTCAAAGCTTCCGTATCTTTTGCTGAACCATTTTCCTCTCATTTTGAAAATATCACAAGGTTGATAATGTTCTGGAGGAATTGGAGCTTTGCGTAACGTTGCTGGAAGCCTGGCCTGGAGAGGGACAGGGTGATGTTGGATTTGAATTGCCCAAGCGTTGGAAGTTGTGAGGTGTTTAGCTTTTTGCACTATTTTGCCATTCACAGGTGACACAACATTAACTGAGGAGCCGTATCCATAGCAGAAATTTTTTGAAGTTGTTTTGGTAATGGTATAAGAGGAGTCACATAGAAAATCTGAATCTAAAATGCAGTAAGACTGAACATGTCTTTTGAGTAAATCCATGTCACTTGGTCTCATCGCTCAAGCTGTGTGTCCTCCTCCCACCTTGTTCTTGTTTCTTCCAGAGCCATCGTTCCTTCTTGCTGTACTGTCCATTGTGCACAGTGTTTTTAAAGTGATAGCAATTTATTTTGAGAGCTGACAGGACATCTTAAAACACCTTTTTGCTCAAAAGCACCAAGTAGGCAACGTTGGTGTGGATCCTGATGACTCTCTTCCAGAGAACCACTCGGGGAGAAAAGGTTGTTGCTACATTGTCTGTGTTCCCAGTGATAAATTTGAAGTGACGCTTCTAAAGAAATCAGTTTGAATCCCAGAGATTTTTCTTTGGAAAAAAATATAAGGCTAATTTGTTTTAAAACTTTGTCAAGCAAATGCAGTTTGGAGGACTAAAAGAAAAAAATCCTTCTGAGTTTTGAAAAATTCAGTCTTGGACTTTGTCCTCAGTGAGGAAAGAAAAAGAAATCTTAATCTGAAGCTCCCAAGAGTCTGCAAACATGAAAATGCTTTCACACTTAGCTGTTGATTTGTTTTGCTTCCTTTTTAGGGCCTCACCCTTAGAATAAAGATTAACAAATGGCAGTCTGTAATTTGTAAGCAGGCTTTTTTCCTAATAGTTTTACTTTGTTTCTCTCACTCTCTATGTTATAGCCTACTTCAAGAATTGCAGAGACTCTTAACAGCAGAGTAGGTGAGGGCCGTATGAGTGGGCAACTAGAGGACCCTGGTGAACGTGTGATTCCCAGCACAGAGCAACCACAGACATTTGCACAGTGGGTTTTGGGTCTGTCGAGGTCTTTCTTCTTCATAGTATTAAAAGTATTATGTGTGTAAATCATCTTCAGGATGTTAAAAGATTATTGTGTTCTTGCCAAGAGTGAGCACGCAGGATCTGCTTCCAAACAAATGCACTAAGATTATTGTGTTCTTGCCAAGAGTGAGCACGTAGGATCTGCTTCCAAACAAATGCACTAAGTGCTGCTTTTAATCCAACACAAGATTGCCTCTTCCAGCTTTATTAATGTGTTTAATGTTAGAGAGATGCTTATTGCTGTTTCAGGGACTACTTACTACGAGTTTTGGGAACAAACTGATACCAAAGCTACAGTCTAGCTCTGATTCTCCCCCTGTCTGATGACGATGGCGATCCTTTTTTCAGCAGTCCTTAGCATATGCAAAGAAACATCTTTCTGCATGATTTGTCCTAATTTATGTAAACCCAAGATCAATGTGTGTTGCTCGTTCAACTTCTACCTAATATCCACATCCTTCTATAGGTAGCAGGTGCTTTGTGGACCGTTACCACTGTGCTCACATGGACACAGGTGCTCCTGTGAAAAATGAGAGAAGCCCTTTGGGAGCAACCTTGTGTGATAACTGCCTCACAAGAGATGCTGCCAAGGCTGATGGCCTCTCCAGTGTCTCTCCTGGGCTGAGAAAGTTCCAAGTTCTTTAGCGAGCTCTTTGACAGGCATTTTTTTCTCTCCGCTGTGGGAAGGACTGGTGCAGGATAAAGATGCTGGTCATCACAACAGAAACAGAAACAGAAACAATCTTCATGGTTGGAAGGGACCTTTGAGATCATTGAGTCCAACCCTACACACACAAACACACAAAAAAAACCCCAACAATCTCAGGCACTAGAGCATGCCCTGAAGTGCCACGTCTACACGTTTCTTACATACCTCCAGGGGTGGTGACTCCATCACCTCCGTGTTCCAGTGCCTGACCACTCTCTCAAGAAAGTAATTCTTCCTGATATCTAATCTAAACCTCCCCTGTCACAACTTCATGCCATTTCCTCTGGTCCTGTCATTATTCCCTTGGGAGAAGAGGCCAACCCCCACCTCTCTACAACCTCCTTTCAGGTAGTTGTAGAGGGCAATGAGGTCTCCCCTCAGCTTCTTCCAAACTAACCATGCCCAGTTCCCTCAGCCTCTCCTCATATGACTTGTTCTTTAGACCCCTCACCAGCTTGGTGGCTCTCCTCTGGACACGCTCCAGCACTTCAGTGTCCTTCTTGCAGTGAGGGGTCCAGAACTGAACACAGCACTCGAGGCGAGGCCTCACCAGTGCCCAGTCCAGAGGCCCCATCACTCCCCTGGTGACACTGGTGTCTATTCTCAGGTTTGTTCTTTCTGGTCAGCATGTCTTAACCCATCTGTTACTTCATCACCCTTCCTCTTCTTCTTTACCAGCGTAGCAGAGCCGCCCGGGTTGGGTTCTGTTGGGCTCATACAAGTGCATCTCTCCCACCCGAGTACACCAGAAGAACTGGCCTCTCCAGACAAAGGTGTGGTGCTTTTTAACCCCTCTTATAGAATCATAGAATTGCCCAGGCCGGAAGGGACCTCCAAAGGCCATCCCCGCAGTCAGCAGGGACACCCCCAACTAGACCAGGTTGCCCAGGGCCTCGTCGAGCCTCTCCTTGAATATCTCCAGGGATGGGGCCTCAA
>NW_015090776.1:462664-547625 GCF_001431845.1 Calidris pugnax | reverse complement strand
TATTAGGTCTCCCCGGAGCCTCCTCTTCTCCAGGCTGAAGAACCCCAGCTCCCTCAGCCTGTCCTCGTAGCAGAGGTGCTCCATCCCCCTGATCATCCTTGTGGCCCTCCTCTGGACCCTCTCCATCAGGTCCATGTCCTTCTTATATTGAGGCCTCCAGACCTGCACACAATACTCCAGGTGAGGTCTCACCAGAGCAAAGTGGCAGAATCCCCTCTCTTCTCCTGCTCCTCTTTGGTGGCAGACTGCTGCCTTGCCCAAATGATAAGCAAAGCTGAAGGCATTCCAGAAGCATTGCTGAGTCTCTGGCTAGTCCTTTGAGCAGCCTGCCAGCTCCACTAGCCAAACCACATGTCTGCATTAGCCCCGGGAGAGGAGGATGAGCCATTTTATGGCAGCTGTAAAAGGTCACACGGTAAACACCAGTGCTACTGCTCGTCTGGTGTCCCAACCGATCCGAGTGGTTTGGATGGGTGTGTGGTGTGTGTGTGTGAGCCAGCAGTTCAAACCTCCCTCCTGGCTCCTCAGGACGCCGGTTACAATCTGGAGAATTAGCAAAACTTAGTTGAATAAATTGGGTTTGTTCTATCTAGTTTGAGACGGGTGGTTCAAATGAAACGGGTCTCTATAGCACTTGAAAACCTTTGACTTAAAACACACATTTCCTGCATAAATCTGTGCAAGGCCCATGGCTTTGTGTCTTTGTTTGTTTAGAAGCATGGGGGCATTCCAAGAGATTATAAATATCTAAACGTCTATCCTTGTTTCATGGTCAGGGATGTACTAGAAATCCTCTAATTTGGCTTCTCCTAAGAACAGAACCAAGCTGTTTCCATTGTCGTGATTACTTTTTGAAACATCAAATAATGCTACTCAACTCAAATTCTTGTCTTTAAGAAAGGTTTGCATTTTTTGTATGTTAACAATTCTTTTCTGCAGAAGAACAGATAATTTTTCTTTTCCTGGAGTGCTCCCTACTCTTTCACTTCCCCACATAAATGATAGTCATACCCGATTTTTTCTTCATCTAATTATATTATTTGCAGTCTTTCCACATTAGGAAAATCACCTGCAAACTTTTCTGAGCTTAAAAAAAGAAAAAAAGACAACTTTTCCCTGCTCTCTATCCACTTATACACTGTAACATGAAGATATCCCTCACATTCTTCAATGGCATCACACGGAGGGACTTGGGATGATGATGAGAGAAATAGCTCCAGCTGAGCTATTCCTGCTGCGGTGGGTCACCACGTCTTTAAAAACATCTGGAGAATTATAAAATCCTGTGTTTGGAGTTAATTCATTATCCAAGTAGCATTAAAGAAGAACTGACAGCTGTTGAAGCTGGTGAATATTGGAAAACGTACTGTGCTACGTGAACTGCTGAAGAAATGGGACACCTACATCTCCAGCAACCCTTCTGGGTCATTAGCTACTTGAAAATTTAGGGGAAACAATGAAAAAGAGAATGAGTAAATTTCAATTTTCCTTGCCTGCATAACCGTGGGCTAAGATGCAGATGCTTTGCAGATTGCACACAGAATATCAAGAATGTACAATTAATTTGATTAAATTAACTGATCTTCTGCCTGGAATTACATGGGAAATCTGGCAGTATCAGGGAGAAAAAACTCCTTTCTCATGTAAATGAGCGTATGAATTCCTTAATTATGACTTGTGTGATTAGGTACCAGAAGTACTCACAAGCAGAAATATTTTATATTTTAAGAGGGGTAATAGGGCAGAAGTATATTGGGCAAAATGTTCTATTTGTTACCCAGCACAGAATAATAGATTTTTTTGCTTTTTACCATAATGTATCCTTGTATTAGATAACGTACTGTGTTTTAATCCTAACTTTTATATCCACGGTCTTTGGTTGTCCTGAGACTTTTGAGCTCTGATCAGCACCTGGTATTTATCGATTCTTGCTTCCACCTCGGTTCCTTAAATTCATCTTCAGTGGGATTGGGAGAACTCCTCATGTCAAAGTGGAATATCAAGAATGTACAATTAATTTGATTAAATTAACTGATCTTCTGCCTGGAATTACATGGGAAATCTGGCAGTATCAGGGAGAAAAAACTCCTTTCTCATGTAAATGAGCGTATGAATTCCTTAATTATGACTTGTGTGATTAGGTACCAGAAGTACTCACAAGCAGAAATATTTTATATTTTAAGAGGGGTAATAGGGCAGAAGTATATTGGGCAAAATGTTCTATTTGTTACCCAGCACAGAATAATATAATTTTTTGCTTTTTACCATAATGTAACCTTGTATTAGATGATATTTCCACATTAGGAAAATCACCTGCAAACTTTTCTGAGCTTAAAAAAAGAAAAAAAGACAACTTTTCCCTGCTCTCTATCCACTTATACACTGTAACATGAAGATATCCCTCACATTCTTCAATGGCATCACACGGAGGGACTTGGGATGATGATGAGAGAAATAGCTCCAGCTGAGCTATTCCTGCTGCGGTGGGTCACCACGTCTTTAAAAACATCTGGAGAATTATAAAATCCTGTGTTTGGAGTTAATTCATTATCCAAGTAGCATTAAAGAAGAACTGACAGCTGTTGAAGCTGGTGAATATTGGAAAACGTACTGTGCTACGTGAACTGCTGAAGAAATGGGACACCTACATCTCCAGCAACCCTTCTGGGTCATTAGCTACTTGAAAATTTAGGGGAAACAATGAAAAAGAGAATGAGTAAATTTCAATTTTCCTTGCCTGCATAACCGTGGGCTAAGATGCAGATGCTTTGCACATTGCACACGGAATATCAAGAATGTACAATTAATTTGATTAAATTAACTGATCTTCTGCCTGGAATTACATGGGAAATCTGGCAGTATCAGGGAGAAAAAACTCCTTTCTCATGTAAATGAGCGTATGAATTCCTTAATTATGACTTGTGTGATTAGGTACCAGAAGTACTCACAAGCAGAAATATTTTATATTTTAAGAGGGGTAATAGGGCAGAAGTATATTGGGCAAAATGTTCTATTTGTTACCCAGCACAGAATAATATAATTTTTTGCTTTTTACCATAATGTAACCTTGTATTAGATGATATACTGTGTTTTAATCCTAACTTTTATATCCACGGTCTTGGGTTGTCCTGAGGCTTTTGAGCTCTGATCAGCACCTGGTATTTATCGATTCTTGCTTCCACCTCAGTTCCTTAAATTCATCTTCAGTGGGATTGGGAGAACTCCTCATGTCAAAGTTCACCCTTCCACCCACTACAGATGCTCCTGTCATACCAGCAAAGCTCCTGCTTTGCACAGTGCCAGATTTCTGAGTCACGTGAAGATTTAAAAAAAAAAATAAAAAAATTTATAACGGTGCCTTGGAAAATATTACATCAGAAGTTTTTTTGCTCTGAGAGCATCCAGCAGGCCGTGCTTGTACGGTTCCCACCAGAGTTTGGATCATCCTAAATCCTCAAATTCTTTCTTGCCACCAAATCCCAGAATTGATCGGGCCTGGGGTGAAAAGTAGAGGACAAGCAGAAAATAGATGTAGAAAATGTCTTCAGGAATGTCACTTACCCTTGCACGGAAGGAAGCAGAGTTCCTCTGTAAGAAAGCACAGAATTAAAACTCCAATACATCCACCATGAAATGGTGATCTAGGTCATATGATACTTAAACTCCATCAAAGCAGTTTTGGCCCAAGCTGTATCAGCTTGGCAAACAAACCTTATAAAGGTGGGTGACGCTGGAAGAGCAGTGTTTAGACTCCAGCACTTGTTTCCAAAATGTGTCAAAACCCGAAGCCTTGACATTTCACGAAGCTACAGTTTATTTTGAGGATTGGGATGTGGCAAGCAGGTGGTCTGAGCAACCCAGGTCAAAAGGAATAATCAACTGAAGTGGTTGTTGCGCTGGAATTATCCATAGAGCAGCATGAAAATGGGCAATCAGTTGAAAGAGGAATTATCTTTTAAGATGCTTTACAATAAGCATCAAATAATCATAAAAAAAACCCAACTCCAGAGGAATATTTTGTCTTCTTCCTTGGGAGCCTTCCTAAACTCCTAGGTACCACCAACTCCATATCTTTTCAGGACTGGACCTTCAGCTTTTTGCTCTCCATCAATAGATGAGAAATTTGGGCCATCAGTAACAGCGGCAGATGGCACAAAGCTGCAGGACCAAATATAGTATTATCAGTTCTGCTCACCATAGTTGAGAATTTTCTTTTCCTTGCAATTTCTTTCCTTGGAAAGAGCGCTGATGCAGTTGAGACAACTCTTACTCCCCTTCATCTCCCCCAAAAAAACAGTTGGCTACACTGAGTAACTAATTCCTTTAGTAGAAGGGAAGAGTGTGGAGTTACACACCAGACACTGACTAGAAGCTTAGATGTGCACAAAATCAGCAGCTTGGGGAAAAAAAAAAGCACAGTTCTTTATGTATTTTCCAGTATAGTCTTTCTGAGTGTCCCCTTGCAGACGGCAGCGTGGGAGGAAAACTTGGAATTTCAAAATACAGTTAATAACAGAAAGTTAACTCTATCCCAGCCGAAATCATGACAATGAGGCCAGAAACTTACTCTTGTTAACTAAAGACAATATTATTGGACCTTAGTATTGTGTTCTGTTCTAATTCACCTCTGTCTTTATGAACTGCAGCTCAAAAGCAGTCCTCATTAATGGTTCTTCGTAATCCGTAGGGAAAAGGCTGTTTACCACAGCTTTTAATGGGATAAAAACTCAGCAGAGCTGAATATAATATTTTAGCTGCTACCTAAGGAAAAAATACCGTGCAACTGAAATACAGTGAAAAACCAGTTTCATAAGACATACGTATACATAAAATACACATATTTTAAAGCAGCATGAAGTTAAGCAGTAATAGCACCTCTAAAGTAGGCAGGACTGATGGGTCTTGAAAGGGTGATTTGGGGGTGGGGGTGTCTTTAGAGGAACATCCACATCGTCACTGCACTTAACACTTCCACAAGGTGACAGGTTTAATAAGAAATGAGCAGCAGCAAACTTCCCAGCCAAGCTTCAGCAAATCCCACCTTGCAGACTTAAAGCCTCCAAGCCCCGTTTATCTAAACGCCCGCACTCACTTGCACAGGTTTCCTTGTTCAGGTTGATGCCTACCCCATCACAGGGGCTGCATCTTCCAAATTACATCGGGTTCTGACTTTTTACCTTTTACTCCGTTCATTTTTGTGGAATTTCAAAATACAGTTAATAACAGAAAGTTAACTCTATCCCAGCCGAAATCATGACAATGAGGCCAGAAACTTACTCTTGTTAACTAAAGACAATATTATTGGACCTTAGTATTGTGTTCTGTTCTAATTCACCTCTGTCTTTATGAACTGCAGCTCAAAAGCAGTCCTCATTAATGGTTCTTCGTAATCCGTAGGGAAAAGGCTGTTTACCACAGCTTTTAATGGGATAAAAACTCAGCAGAGCTGAATATAATATTTTAGCTGCTACCTAAGGAAAAAATACCGTGCAACTGAAATACAGTGAAAAACCAGTTTCATAAGACATACGTATACATAAAATACACATATTTTAAAGCAGCATGAAGTTAAGCAGTAATAGCACCTCTAAAGTAGGCGGGTCTGATGGCTCTTGAAAGAGTGATTTGGGGGTGGGGGTGTCTTTAGAGGAACATCCACATCGTCACTGCACTTAACACTTCCACAAGGTGACAGGTTTAATAAGAAATGAGCAGCAGCAAACTTCCCAGCCAAGCTTCAGCAAATCCCACCTTGCAGACTTAAAGCCTCCAAGCCCCGTTTATCTAAACGCCCGCACTCACTTGCACAGGTTTCCTTGTTCAGGTTGATGCCTACCCCATCACAGGGGCTGCATCTTCCAAATTACATCGGGTTCTGACTTTTTACCTTTTACTCCGTTCATTTTTGATGCTCTTCAGTGTCCTGAAAAAATGTGCAAGTGCTCCTTCAGCTGCCTATTTGGTTCTGGCATCTCATCTTAAAGCACGGTACCTCCAGGGGAGAAGGGTCACTGAAATATATCCTGCTAATCATAGAATCATAGAATTTCCCAGGCTGGAAGGGACCTCCAAAGGCCATCTAGTCTGACCTCCCCGCAGTCAGCAGGGACACCCCCAACTAGACCAGGTTGCCCAGGGCCTCGTCGAGCCTCTCCTTGAATATCTCCAGGGATGGGGCCTCAACCACCTCCCTGGGCAACCTGTTCCAGTGCTCCACCACCCTCACAGTGAAGAACCCTCTCCTCATCTCCAGTCTAAATCTGTTCCCCTCCAGCTTGAAGCCATTGCCCCTCGTCCTGTCACTGCAGGCCTTTCTAAACAGGTTCTCCCCAGCCTTCCTGTAGGCTCCCTTCAGGTACTGGAAGGCTGCTATTAGGTCTCCCCGGAGCCTCCTCTTCTCCAGGCTGAACAACCCCAGCTCCCTCAGCCTGTCCTCGTAGCAGAGGTGCTCCATCCCCCTGATCATCCTTGTGGCCCTCCTCTGGACCCTCTCCATCAGGTCCATGTCCTTCTTATATTGAGGGCTCCAGACCTGCACACAATACTCCAGGTGAGGTCTCACCAGATCAAAGTGGAAGAATCACCTCTCTGGACCTGCTGGCAACGCTTCTTTTGATGCAGCCCAGGATGTGATTGGCCTTCTGGGCTGCAACTGCACACTGCGTTGCTAAATCTGGCCCTTCTGCACCATGAAGGCTTGTGCTGACCAGTAAAAAAACCCTCCCAGCAGAAATACAGGTAAACTGAAACCTCAGTCTTTTAACCCCCCTTTTCTGCCCAGGCACAGACACACTTAAAATGCATGTCCTTCACCAACACTAAGGCGGCATCTCCTGCTTCTTTAAATGACCTCCTCATCCTTCTAGACCCAACCCGCTTCTAAAAACCAGCGCCTCGTGCAAACCTACTGGAGAAGACTTTTAATTCATCTTATTTCAAGGATGCCTTAAGGCATCCTTGCTGAGAACAAGGAAACACCAACGTTTCAGAGCTCTCAACAACATCAGGAGAAGAGCACCAGGAGGCTTGGGAGCAGGCAAAGAGGTGACAGAATGAGGAAAAGAGATCGATTAGGTAATTGCAAAGCTCACGTGGTCAGTTTCCTTAGGAACAACCTCAGTACGGGCACACTTTTAACACACATTCTGCAGATCAAGCACAAATGTTTTTAAGTAACTCCATAGAAAGAATCTCCCTATAAAGAAACTTCTTAAGAGTAAAGTTTTCCTTTCAAGAGGATTCATCCTCCTTGGAATGGTGGTCTTGAGATCAGTGGGATACCATTAATGCTGATGCCACAGCTGACCACTGAGTTCTCCTTTAAACTTTTACAGAATCTTCTAGGTTGGAAGGGACCTTAAAGATCATCTTGTCCAACCGTCAACCTAACTGACAAAAATAGACACCCGCACAACAAACAAGGAGCATCACCCCATCTTTTGAACACCTCCAGGGGTGGTGCCTCAACCACCTCCCTGGGCAGCCCATTCCAATGCCTGATAACCCTTTCAGTGAACAAATTTTTCCTAATATCCAGCCTGAACCTCCCCTGGTGTAACTTGAGGCCATTTCCTCTTGTCCTGTCGCCTGTGACTTGAGAGAGAGACCGACCCCCATCTCTCTACACCCTCCTTTCAGGTAGTTGTAGAGAGCAATAAGGTCTCCCCTCAGCCTCCTCTTCTCCAGGCTGAATAACCCCAGCTCCCTCAGCTTCTCCTCATAAGACTTACTCTCCAGACCCCTCACCATCTTTGTCGCCCTTCTCTGGACCCGCTCCAGCAGGTCTTTACTTTCTCCAAGTAAAGACCTTAGAGAAGTTCTGGTGAATTTCTCTCCATCGATGGACATCTCCCTACAGGTAGAGATGTTTTTCAGTTCCTACCCTGGAGTACGTTACGTGATGTGCTGCCACACAGAGAAGATGAATCTCCTGCATATTTAAGAGACCAAGAAAGGGCAGACTCTCAGCCTTCCTCCAGGACTGACTCTAAGTATCACCTCAAAGACGATAGTGAACGTGCTGTGCTTCTCACCTCTCTTCTGCAGAGACACACAATCTCTGCCTCTGTGGTTGGGGTTCTGCCCACCAGGCTTCTGACACCGAGCAGTCAGTTTGCATGAACGACGCTCCCGTTTTGTTAACCTTGCAGCCTGGTGCACGCAGTCAGGAGGTCCAGAAATTAAAAGTGCATTTAATGGCAACTCTGTAACTTGTTGGTAGCATCATTAATGTGAGAAGTTTTACAACAAGCAAGGTAAAAATTCAGATAACCAAGAGTTATCCTTCATAGAATGGTTAGAGTTGGAAGGGACCTTAAAGATCATCAAGTTCCAACCCCCCTGCCCTGGGGGATTCATATTATGGTTTTGACACTATTGTCGATATTACTCTTCTCCTTTTCCACTTGGAACTGGAAAAGCAGAAGAAACCACGATTGTTTCCAAACCCCCTCACACCAGCTTTGTGGTATCAAAACCCCCAAGATGTAAAACTAACACACCTCAGGTGGGAACAGCAGAGAACAGTGTCGGGGCTGCTGGCTGGGGCGTCTGCATCACTAGGGCTTCTCTGACCCTCACAGATAATGAGGTCACTGGAGCTCAGGTACTTCTTTCTGCTTGAATTTCAGAGAATTAAATTTGCTGTATGAGAGATGTGAGTGCTCTGACAAGCTGGCTTTCTGAAACAAGCACAGATCAACTTACTGACTCACAAACTCATCGAAAGCTCTGCTTTTAGTGTGAAAACGTCCATGTCATCTCAGGTTAATTTTCAGTCTTCTGTACCCAGGCTGTTTAAACTGCTCATTAGCATCTCAATCCTTGTTTAGACTGCGATGTTCATTTCTGGCATGGGAAGCGTAGGTGAGGATTATTGCTTTCCCACTTAACTTGCCCCGATGGATTAGACACTAAAACCCAGACTGAATATTGTTAAGCGCTATTCTCATGCTTGACACTCCTTAATATGCAAACCACTAGGCACAGAGATAAAAATGACTAAGCTGTAATTTGTAGAATCATAGAATGGTTTGGGTTGGAAGGGACCTCAAAGATCATCGAGTCCCAACCCCCTGCCATGGGCAGGGACACCTCCACTAGACCAGGTTGCTCAAAGCCCCATCCAGCCTGGCCTTGAACACCTCCAGGGATGGGGCAGCCACAGCTTCTCTGGGCAACCTGTGCCAGTGTCTCACCACCCTCACAGGAAAGAATTTCTTCCTGATATCTAATCTGAATCTTTTTTCTTCCAATTTAAAACCGTTTCCCCTTGTCCTATCATTACCCTTCCTGGCAAAGAGTCCCTCCCCAGCTCTTCTATAGGCTCCCTTCAGGTGTTGAAAGGCCGCTATAAGGTCTCCCCGGAGCCTCCTCTTCTCCAGGCTGAACAATCCCAGCTCCCTCAGCCTGTCTTCATAGGAGAGGTGCTCCATCCCTCTGATCATCTTCGTGGCCCTCCGCTGCATTTGTATGTGATAAATAGTCCATGTCACCTTCCCCCTCCACAGCCTGTGACCCGGGCAGTCCTCAGGTCCGGGTATCCCTGCAAGATCCATCCCAGCACCAACTCCTGAGGCAGGTGTGTGACCTCCCCAATTCCACACGTTATCACACCTGGCTCTACTCTGAAGTGCCAAGCAATTTTTGAACAATTCTTACAGGCAACACGACATCAGATTGAATCTTTTTTGTTAATGAACAGTACCCAAATGAGCTGTACCCAAAAAGCGCAGCCACCTTAGAGAACTACAAAATTCAGCACTGGGATGATAGTACCAGAACCAGCGAGACCTCACATCCCAGCCTGGGTGGCATTAATGTTAAAGTAATATTTTAGTCTTTTTTCCAGTAGACAATAGCTTTACAGTTACAAGTTCCTGTAAATTGACCTGAAAAACATCAACTTGAATCTAAAAAGGGAATTTCTTTAGTTGGGACTTAACATCAGAGCACCCCCAGTGAGGTAATTTTTAGCTACCATCACAAAACATTGCACATACACTTGCTAACCCCTGCTATCCTATTCCACCTCCTAAAACTTACATTAGAAGCAGGGAAAAGCTAATGGTAATGATGTAGTTGAAAGCAGACTGAAGGAAAGGGCCCCACTACACACAAAGACCTGTTCAGAACCAAACCTTACCTGAAATAGCAGGACTCAGTCATGGAAACACCAGCAGAGCTGCTCTCTAAGGGGAGGCCAGCTCACTGGAGCTCACCCAAATTTCTCCCAGTATCTCCAGTTCTGTTTCCACACACGTAAAAAGACTGAGGCAGAGCTGAACAGCCCATTGCTGCAGGGCCCTCCCGTAAGCTCTGGTCTGTCCTGATCTTGCACCCATCTCTCCTGCCTCCCGTTCAAACGCTGATTGCTTTTGAAGACCGGTAATAGAGAGGAAATTAGCTTTAACATTAGATCATATTTAAGATCTGCAGGCTTGATACTGAGATTAGTTAAGTATAAATCTCTTTAAAACCACCAGACATCTGCTTCGTGTTTCCAGCTTTGCGTTACTAACACAACTGAGATAACACAACGGTTGAGGGACAAGCCAAGGAAAGCAAGTTTTAGTCTGGATGCAGTAAATTCAGCTGGGGGAGGGAAGGTGGCAAACACTCCAGCACATCTTCCAACATCCATCCCTTCTGAGCAGTAACAGGCTGTTCCTGGGGAAGAAAAATAATCACAGTAGCGATGACATGGAGTGACCATCCTTCAATCACTAGAAACATCTTATCAGCAAAAAGGATAGACAATGCAGAAAAATATACACGTTCCAGATGAATCCCAGATTGAAGTTTGGAGGTGAATATGGATACAGGTGCTGATATCAAAGATAGCTCTGTAGTTCATAGCTGGGTATCTAACCTTCATGGGGCTTTTAGCTCGTAGCAGTTTTGATTAAAGAAACAGTGTTTCACCCTTCCCTAGTTTGTCAGAAATCATAGAATCATAGAGTCATAGAATTGCCCAGGCCGGAAGGGATCTCCAAAGGCCATCTAGTCCGACCCCCCCGCAGTCAGCAGGGACACCCCCAACTAGACCAGGTTGCCCAGGGCCTCGTCGAGCCTCTCCTTGAATATCTCCAGGGATGGGGCCTCAACCACCTCCCTGGGCAACCTGTTCCAGTGCTCCACCACCCTCACAGTAAAGAACCCCCTCCTCATCTCCAAATCATTAGAAATAGAAAAAATGTGAGACTTGCTTTAAACCTCACTCGAACACCAACATCTTCCAATTATGAGCTCCAAGTAAGCGTCCCAGCTGGATTAGTGGGGAGGTTAATCTCATCAGGCTCAGTAACGTAACGTGTTTCATGGTGAGTTGTGCCCACAGAGATGTTCCTGTGCTGCTAAGACCCTGCAAGAGGCACAGGGTGCCTGCTGCTGCCCTGCAGAGACAAGCAGCATCACATCAGTCCTGAGAAAGGTGTTCCACGTGTCCTGCTTTTCTGGATCAGCAAAAGAGCTCCTCAGCCACGGTGCTGTGAAGTGTAACACCCTGCTGGCTGCAAAGGGACCAAGTGCTGCCTGCCATCGACAGAAAACCACCACAGCAAGGCCTATTTGCACAGTTTATAATAAGACAAAAAAGAAAGTCCAAGTTCTGTAACTTGAAATTTGGCAGACAATGGTTTCAGACACTGAAAAGGCTCCTTCAGAACACCTCGTACAACCAAAACTAATGACAGCTTCAAAATCTAAATCCAAATACAAAATTAAACGTGTAACATAGAAGTCTTTAAAAACAAAACTCTTTATTAAGAATAAAATCATACAACTTGCAGTAAATTCCCTAAGGACACGATATATTACAGAGCTGGACTTGTACTAAGGAATTGAAATGGCAAACGGGCTGGAAAGGGCAAGAAAGGGATTCGGGAGAGAAATGCTCTTTTGTCAAAGTGGAAAGACACCACAAAACGTCTGTAACTACCACCTGCCCCTCCCGGGATCCCCACAGCCTCCTCTGTAGCCACCTCCTGCTCCACGATACCCCCCTCCTTGGTAGCCTCCCCCCCCTCTGTAGCCTCCCCCCGGGCTCCCGTGGTACCCTCTTCCTCCCGAGTGCCAGCCCGAGTAGCTGTACCCGCTGTACCCTCTGCCTCTGTAGCCAGAGCCACGTGGGGCACCTCCCCAGCCTCTGAAGCCACCTCCGTTGTCGTAGCGAGCCATTTTGGGGGGGCGAGGGCCATCTCCGAACCTGGAGAAGAAAAACATTATATACTTGATGCCATCTTATGGATTCCTTTTTTTTTTTAATATTAGAGGAATAATCAATTGTCAAAATACTCAGTTAAGACGCCTCTATTTTCTGTTAACAGAATCACAGAATCACAGAATCTTCTAGGTTGGAAGGGACCTTAAAGATCATCTTGTCCAACCGTCAACCTAACTGACAAAAATAGACACCCACACAACAAACAAGGAGCATCATCACTAAACCATACCTCCCAGCACTACATCAACCCGGCTTTTGAACACCTCCAGGGATGGTGCCTCAACCACCTCCCTGGGCAGCCCATTCCAATGATAACCCTTTCAGTGAAAAATTTTTCCTAATATCCAGCCTGAACCTCCCCTGGCGCAACTTGAGGCCATTTCCTCTTGTCCTGTCGCCTGTGACTTGAGAGAAGAGACCGACCCCCATCTCTCTACACCCTCCTTTCAGGGAGTTGTAGAGACCAATAAGGTCTCCCCTCAGCCTCCTCTTCTCCAGGCTGAATAACCCCAGCTCCCTCAGCCTCTCCTCATAAGACTTATTCTCCAGACCCAAATACGATGTTTGAATTACTAGTTGCACTTTTGTGCCTCTTCCACTTCAGTAAAGAGAAGCTGGGAACAGCCTGCTGTGCCACATGAGCAGATCTCAGAGGGATCTACACCCAGGATAGAAAGCTTCCCTTCAATCCTGCTTCTCCAGCTCACACAAACACCTGGGGAGCCCTGGTCCCCTTTATGTGAACACAGGGAGCTTTATTTTGCCCCTCACAGAACACAGTGAAGTGTGCACCGAGGCTCTTCTTTGTTTTGTTCCTTAAATTACTAACAATTCACAGGTGTTTTAATTTTTCTTTGCTTCAGGAGCAAGACATAAAAACAAGGGGCAATAGAGGGGTAGCAAGCACAGACAGTATTTATTTCCAGAGACAAAGATAAATAGGTTTGCCCAAAATAAAGTTGGATTATTACTTTTTCAGGACATTGTGTTTTGGGAGAGGTGATGACAGCTTTTATTCCTGAGAGCTGCTTGTCCTTCCTGTGGAAACAGGCAGGGATCTGTTCACATCTGACTTTGAACATGCCAATGTCACATACGCTCTGTGGAAACAGGCAGGGATCTGTTCACATCAGACTTTGAACATGCCAATTTCACATACACTCAGAATCACAGAATGGTCAGAGTTGGAAGGGACCGTAAAGATCATCTAGTTCCAACCCCCCTGCCATGGGCAGGGACACCTCCCACCAGACCAGGTTGCTCAAAGCCCCATCCAGCCTGGCCTTGAACACCTCCAGGGATGGGGAATCCACAGCTTCTCTGGGCAACCTGTTCCAGTGTCTCACCACCCTCACAGGAAAGAATTTCTTCCCAATATCTAATCTAAATCTCCCCTCTTCCAAGTTAAAACCCTTACTCAATGTCCTGTCACTGCACTTCCTGACAAAGAGTCCCTCCCCAGCTCTCCTGTAGGCCCCCTTCAGATATTGGTAGGCTGTTAGGAGGTCTCCTCAAAGCCTTCTCAGAAATACACTTCATACTGACTTTGAAACAAAAGCCTGGAGCTTCTGTCCACAGGAGACAGGACTCTCCTGGCAATTTCAACTCTGGGCTGCTGCAGCCACTCTGCAGGGAAAGAGCAATGGAGCTGACAGCTCTGACCTGCTCTCTTGAGGCTCTCGGTGTCCTTGGGGACAAGTGGCAAGTTCTCCTCACCCCAGAGCTCTAACTGCCCAAGCCAAGGGAGTCCCACCAACCTTGCATTGGCAGGCAGGAGGCTGATGCCCGCGGCGGAGGGCCTGGAGAGCTGACGGATCACACTCAGCATCCGCTCGTTGGCCGGGTCCAGCTGCCCAATGATCTGGGGATCTTTAGTCACCTCCACGACAAGAGCCTCCATGGCAGCACGCAGCGCGGTGATGCAGGCAGCCGCGCTGTGGGGCATCTTCAGCTTGATCCTAGAGCACAAAGAAGTACATTAGAGGTATCACAACTCCTGGTACGAAAGATGTTCTGCAGAGTGGCTTTTCACTGAATTTTAGAGTTGGAAGGGACCATAGAGATCATCTAGTCCAACTCCCCTGCTGAAGCAGGATTGCCTAGAGCTAGAGCATGTTACTCAGGGCTGCATCCAGGCGGGTCTTGAAAATCTCCAAGGAAGGGGACTCCACACCCTCCCTGGGCAGCCTGTTCCAGGGCTCTGTCACCCTCACCATGAAGAAGTTTCTCCTCATATTTGAGTGGAACCTCTTATGTTCCAACTTGTGCCCGTTGCCCCTCGTCCTCTCACTGGGAACCACTGAAAAGAGTCTGGCTCCCTCCTCCTTCAACCCTCCCTTGAGATACTTGTAGGCGTTGATAAGGTCTCCCCTCAGCCTTCTCTTCTCCAGACTAAAGAGTCCCAGCTCTCTCAGTCTCTCCTCATCAGGGAGATGCTCCAATCCTTGAATCATCTTTGTTGCCCTTTGCTGGACTCTTTCTAGTAGTTCCCTGTCCCTCTTGAACTGGGGAGCCCAGAACTGGACACAGTACTCCAGTTGTGGCCTCCCCAGTGCAGAGTAGAGGGGGAGAATGACTTCCCTTGACCTGCTGGCCACACTCTTCCCTATGCAACCCAAGATACCATTGGCCTTCCTGGCCGCAAGAGCACACTGTTTACTCATTGTCATTTTACTGTCCACCAGGACCCCTAGATCTTTCTCTTCAGTAGTTGCCTCTAGCAGGTCCACCCCTAACCTGTACTGGTACCTGACATTTTTCTTCCCTTTTTTTCTTCTTTTCATTGAGTGCTGCACACACTGAGCCAGAAATCTATATTCTCATCGTTGAAATTCTAATTTGTCAATGAAGGGGTGTGAAATCCCAAAGGCAAACTTGCAAGATCCCTAAAATGGACATCGTTAAAATATAACTATCCTTCTGTTTAAATTTGCTCTTGAGATTTAACACGCTCAGGTAATGAGAATACATAACCCCTAGTGTCAAAACAGAAAGACACAAAAATATGAAGTAAACTAAAAACATGAGGCTCCTCAAGATTTTGGAAACTCCAGGTCAGCCTCAAAAATATTAGTGAATTAAATTTAAACAATTCTTCACCTCCATTTTACTGACCAGGAGGAGAGGGAAAAGACATCCAGATGTTATTTGGTCAGGCCATAAAATGGACACTGCCAGAGGCAACCACTTCTCTCCTCAAGCTGTGTTTCTGAGACTTAAAAACAAGGTTTCCTCACCCTCTGTCTGAAGAAGACGCCCAAAATACAGAGTACCTCTAATTCACATTCCAGTTAAAGGGGAAACCCCCCCCACAGTTTTAATGGAAATTGCCTGATATTGTATTTTCAATTTAAGCAGATAACCTGCCCAAAACAGGGCTGGCAATATAGACCCTCCCTTCCTCATAGGAAACAGAGGTGATGATGCCCTCACAATTACCCTGTAGTAGTGCACAGCTTGCTCTAGGGTTCCTATCCTAAAGAGATCTATGTGTGCGTGTGTCAGCAGCTTTCACAGACCTCAAGACATTGTAAGCCCTGAGGAGGTCCATACCAGTCATCCACCAGAATGAGCTCCCCATCTGACAGGACTTTCTTGGAGGCAAAAAGCAGCAGCTGCAGCGGGCTCACCAAGGTCATTGCTTTGGCAGAGATGGCTCGTGTTCGAATCTGCAGGTGGAAGAGGAATACCACTCTTAAAATGGAAAGCAGATCTTCCTCTGATCACTGAAACCAGAGAATTGTATAAAAGGAAAAACCAGCGCCCCAAAACAATCTGGGTCTAATGTTAGGAAATGACAAGTGGACATGTGCATAACAAATTGAATGGTGGGCAGATGCTTCCATGGATTCAGCACTGGCTGGTGCAAAAAACCACCAAAAACTACCTGTCATTTAGAAGCATTCATTTTTCTGTAACTGCACGTCTGCAACTATGTAGCTGACACTGCAGAAGGGCCATCTCATGCTTTATCAACCTAGAAATGCCCAAGGCGTAGCTGAATTGTCTTCCCACCTTTTCCATAGCTGGAGTGGGATGAGAAGCTCATGTTGCTTCTTTGGCAGGGTCCTACACGTGCAAATTTGGAAGCTGCTCCACGTCCAAGCAACCAGCCTGCTTTGTCAGTTTATAGAAACAAGACCTTAAGCTTGTACTTTAAGTGAGCACTTGGACAATAACCAGCCATCTGACCTAAGTTAGAGATAACACCAGTGACTGCACAGGCTGTTGTACTTTAAGTGAGCACTTGGACAATAACAAGCCATCTGACCTAAGTTAGAGATAACAGCAGGCTACTGCCCTTCATTTTGAAGAGGGACTGAAGAGTGACACTTAGGATTTCAGCCTCCCACCCTGACAGCTGCCTCTCTCCCTCCTTCCTTTCACACTGATGGGAGCATGACGGGCAGAATTCGTTGTACTTGCTTGTCCTCAGGGAGAAGATTTGCTCCTGCCTTGAAGATACCACACATACTCAAGAGACAGAAGCTGCCAGAAGTTGGAAACTGCGGCAGAAAAACGGCCACAGCAAGAATTGTTGAAATTGAAGGTCACAGAGAGACTGCCAAGTGCAGCAGGAAACAGGCAACCAGAGCTCAGAAAGAAACTTTCTTTCACAAGTACATAATGGGTAGGGAGAGAGCTGCATGTGAATCCTTCACCCCACTCACTGTCTTACCCACTCTAGAGCCACCACCTTAGTCACTCTTAGTTCCCCACATGTTATTTTGATTTAATAAAGTATCACTTTTTTGCGTTCAAAGTCTTTTGGCCTGTTTAAGGGAGCTCACTTTACAGAGGTTGTGGAGGCAGATCAAAGCTCTGGCCCCACCTGGGATCCTGTCATACATAAAGGGTGAAGAAGAGGAAAAGCCTCCTCATAGTGCAGAACTACATACATGGAAATCCCAGGGATCAAGCTGAGGCCCCAGCCAGTACCCAAAGGAGTCAAAATTCCATTTATTAACAATGAAGTGGATTATTTACCATTACTAAAATGTTGCATGTCAGCAAAAAGGACCGAGGGTACAAAAATCAGCATAAGCAGTAATTCTGAACAGTGCAGACAACGTGACAAAAAAGAAACACTTACAGCATCACCTCTTGCTATGAGATCTTAAGAGGCTCTCCTTACAGCAAGAGGCCTTGCTAATTCAGTGCTTATTCTCAAAAACAGCTAAAGGTCCCAGGAACCCCCAGGAAGGCACCTCAGGGTTTTTCTGAGATGCTTGGGAGACAGGAGTTGTCCTCAGGAGATGACAAACATGCCAGAAAGGGAGCACCCCACTGCCATATTACATGTTCCTATTTTCTCTCTGGATTCGTAAGTAGCAAAAGGTGATAAGGGCAGAAATTCTCCAGGGCTTAATTAGTATGGAAGAGCTCCTAAAGCAACCTCTTACAGAAGACAGGAATTTAGATCTTTCTCTATGATTTGGCTGTTGTCACAAAACTCACAGGAACTGTCTATGCAGTTAAGGCCTCTACTTCTACTGAAATTGGTTGACTGAAAGTTAGTGTAAAGGCTGAGTGATACTATGACCATATAAGGGCCACTTTCTGGAAAAAACAACCAAACCAAACAACTCAAACCAAGCTAAACACTACCCAGTGCATCTTTCTTCTTACAGCTTTTTTATCCAAAAGGGCCTTCTTGGACAACCCGTCAGCACATGATCAAGAACAAATTCCAAATCTTTACCTTTTCTCCAAAAACAAAGAAAGGTGATGGATACTTGATGTCCTGGCTGCTGAAGGGGCAGTTGACAGATGACTTGTGGATGAGCGCGTTGTGCCCCTCAGTGGTAAGAATTTTCCTCTTCTCCTTGTGGTAGCAGACATTGGGGTAGACCCCGAAAGCAAGCAGGGAGATTACAACATCCAGATTATTATCTGGTCCAGTGTTGTTAAACGGTTGAGTCATCAAACATTCTGTTGACAGAGAACAGAAGACTGGCTCACATCCATGGGTCGTGTAGGACAGCACAGCAGAGCTGGTTAGGATCCTGGATCAATGCATTTTCTGATTCAATCAACTGGTAGATGCTCATCTGTTCTCAAATGACCTCTGCACTCACAGCGTTTCAGTTCTATATTTTCAACTTATTCATGGAGAGCAAAATCTGAAAAATACTACTACAAAGAGATATTTTTCTCTCCCAAGCTCTTAAAAAACAAGGAGAGAGGGGTTTGCCCAGAATGTGCTGTACCACAGCATGTTTCCTGTCATTTGTTTTGGAGACAGATCTTTTCAGGGAGGTCAGAATGGATGTTTTCGTTAGTTTATTTGTTACAAACCTCCCCAGAGTCACTGGTGGCTTGTTTTCAGGTCATCTTGCCCAGAAATAAAGTTAAGGATAAATGCAGAAATGACCCAAGTAGCATGAGGAAAAAAAAAAAAAACCTACAGGAATTTAAAAAAAAATAAAAAATAAAAGGAGGGGGAGATGAACATCTGCTGAATCCAGCGAGCCATGCCATTTAACTGAGCAAGCTCCTCAAGAACATTTAGACAAATTGAGAACCTGGTCAACTTTAAGAAATTTTTTAAATTCCTTTTCTTAGAAAATTGAGTAACAGGCCACACTAAGGCACAACCAGAAAATGTGGCACAAACCCAGAAAATCACAGGGCACATATTACACTGTTTAGTTCACACAGACCGCCCCCTAAAGCTAACGAAAAGGAGCAGGGGAAGCAAAGCACATTTTGGAGAAGGAGAAAGGAAGTCAGGGAGGTAATTCTCTAAGGAAAATTGCTCAATAGATTTTTAATCCTGCAGCCCTAATCTCAGCCTCCAAAATCTCCCTATGCTGTACCACAACCACGACAACTTCTCTGGTTTAGATACGAGAGAGTGAGACAGCACTAAAATCGCATCTGAGCACAGCTGTAAAAGCAGAACAGCTTTATGTCAAACCCACTCTAGGCCTCTGTGCTTGTGTGTTCATCATAGATTATCTTTCTTTGTTTATTTCTTATCTCAGAATGAAAAAATGCAATCATTAAATTACTATGTCCAAGCAGAGTCACCTTCAGGGAAGCCAGAATTAATAAGTATCTCTTTCAGCTGGACTTTTGCTTCCCAGGTCATTCTAAGAGTAGCCATGCTGAGTCTTTTGTGTTCACAAAATCTTTTTTCTGCTTCTTCACCACCCATTCTAAAAAAAAACAAACAGAGTGAATCAGAAGTCTGTTCAAGAGAAGGAAAAGTGCAACAGTCTAGCTGTCATAGCATCCAGTCTGGTCACAAAACTGCTCACCCCGCATTACCCACAACTTCTCACCAAATTTTGTGCCAGGACAATATACCTTGCATCATCCCAGGCTTGGAAAACAGAGAGCAAAGCAACGTGATCCGAAAATCTGTTCCCAGCAAAATTCCTATGGACGTAGCCCAGGCGTTTGCCTTCATTGATGAAAGGTTCAGGGAAACAGGTGGCCGCAGAGATGGTACAAACAGCATCTCCCACACTGAAAGAAACCACAAAAGGTACCAGGATTGGCTTTATTCACAGTATTGCTGCCAGCAGCTCTTACAGACCCTTGATACCAGTAAAAGCTTCTCCACTAGAGATCTTAGTAATTTGGCCCCTATCTACCAGTTCTTCCCAGAAATACTTCCCCAGAAGTGAATGTTAAATTAGCTCCAATTCCAGTACTTTCACAACAGCAAGTGTTCACAAGCCCTTTGTCTATCTTCACTCTGTCAATCCATACTCCATCAATCCATACACCATCTTCTTCTAGTGAAAAGGACTCTACAGCCATCACAGTTACAAACAACAGATCTTTACTTCTGCTAAAGCAAAACCTGTGGCTTCACTTTTCTTCTTATCTAGGCGTCAAATTTCACATCTCCCCACCTCTAGCTCATTGCTAAACTGAAGTATTTACAGTCCCACTCCTTTGTAAGTATTTGCAAGTATTCAGCTTCTAGTGGTCCCTTAGAGTGAACTCTGAATTTTATGACTACTTTATTCCCTATATTGTAAATTACCTATCTTCTGCCCTCATGAATATTCAGATTCCTATCCCCAGTTGTAGCATTTATCACTCGTCTAGATATATTGTTTTGTCTCTTGGTAGAGTGTATGTCTAGAGGCTCAGGAACTCAGAGAAACAAGAAAAAGACCACTGAGACTTACTAAAACTTACTGAAAAATACAGCCCATTATCATCATCTTGCCAAGACGAGGTTCAATGGGAAGTTTGGCTAGGATTCTTCCAAGAGGTGTCAACTCATCATTGGAATCCAGGGCATCAAGCTCTGAAACAAGATCTCTTATTATCAAAGATGGTTAGCTAATCCCAGAAATCCTTCTATAAGAAATTCAGAATTTTAATAATTGTGTTTAAAAGGAACTCCACCTATATTTAAGTTTAATGTTGCTTACAAAATGGCCAACCTGATTTTCAAAACTCGTCTGAGGTCAAATAAATTCTACTTTAGCTTTACAGATGCTTTACTACCTCCCCCACAAATAATTACTATTTAATTAGACATATTCTTTCATTTCTTTTTAGTCTACTTCTGGACCAAGCACTATTAAACTTTTTTCAAGTCCCTATATTTGATCTAATTAATCTAACCTAATTTCTGGCTCACGAAAACCAAAGCAGCCCTATCGCAGTCAACTGTAGTCTTCATTGCAATTGCCAAATCACAGAACCCTCTGTTCATCAAAAAGAGACCACCACAAACTCTCTTCCACAAGGCTTTGCCTTCCCTTCTCTCCTTCCATTACCTACCAACTATGACCTAAGCTCATCCTTGAAGCTATCAAACTGTTGTCAATAATAAAGTCAAACAAGTCTCTATGGCTGTTTCCTGTAGAGTCTGAAGGGGCTCCTGAGTCTCCTCATCTTTCCGGCCCTTTGGCCATAACCATTAATCTCTACTCCATAAAACTATTTTTAAGTTTGCATTACAAAGAAAAATAATAGAAGTATGATCTTTAAAAACCCCTTTAAGATATAAACGAAAAGCACAAACTTATAGATCACATCCTCTATTTACAGAGTACTTTGGGAAACTTCAGCATAACTAAAAGCTTTACATTAAAAAAAAAAAAAGGCTTTGTAGCCTCAGCAATTAAATGGGGAAGTGAACAAATAAAGGACCCCTTAGCCACTATCAAATCCATTTTTTCTTCGTATCTATTAAACTCAAAAGCCTAAAGAATATTTTGAAGAATAGCATGTCTTACCATCCTAAAAACATACTAGTTGTACATACACATTGAAAAAAATCACAGGTCATCCAGGTGGAGGCACATGCAGAAACATCTATTTGGTGTAAAGATGAAAACATTTGCTTTTTCCCCTGGCTTTGCATTTCCTATCTGCAGCAGAAGAAAAGCACTAACAACTTTTAGATCAGAAAGTCATTAAACTTGAATACATATCCCTAGCTATGTTTTTCATTCTGGTCTCCCTTCTTACACAAGCAATGTAGGCCTGTCACACCATTTTTTCATAAAATTAACAATCAAATAGATATTTTAGTTCTCAGAAATTTTAAGAAGGGCTTAGTGAGTGACATTTGCAAAGCATGCTGAGGTTTGAGATTACTGCTTTGAATCTAAAGCATAAATTTAGGGTTCCTCCCTGCTCCCTGTTCCTTGAAGAAACTGGGGAGACAGCTTAACACACCCCTCAGGTTCTCCTGCTTTAGAAGTAAATTGATGGTTGCATGTTCAAAAACTGGTGATTTGATTACTTGACGAAATACTGAGATCTTGGGTCAGCAAACTGTCCAAAGCAGTAATTACACAACAGACTCCTAACCTCTCTTTTTCAGCACTTTTATAGTAGTGTTGTAAATGCCTTAGGCACTGGACTGAGTCTATGTCATACACAGCTGGAAAACAGGAAGCTGGAAGCTAGCATGTTACTGGTAAAACAACAAAACAAGCCTTCAGTTTGAAGGCTCGAGTTTCTTAAAGGAATGACAATCCACTTGGGAACTCAAGTATTTCTTCAGCTGCAAAAGACACTGCCACCCACACGATGCAGCCAGGAAACACCTTGCTGTTTCAGACAGCAGGCTACGACACAGCCCAACCAGGGATGGTAAAGCAGTTTGGAAGTTAG
Source organism: Calidris pugnax (assembly GCF_001431845.1). NCBI lineage: Eukaryota > Metazoa > Chordata > Aves > Charadriiformes > Scolopacidae > Calidris > Calidris pugnax. Next base: position 525,307 of record NW_015090776.1, on the reverse strand, counting down.
ACATTATACATAGGAAATCACTCGGAGTCAGCTCCATTAACAGTACAATCTTGTGGACAAACAAGGATACCTCTTAGTGTTCGTTCTGCTTCAATCACTGCATCCAAAGGGGGTGGTTCAATTGCTTTGGCCAAAAATTGACCAATTCCTCCCAGCCGCAGCAATTTGATGCTCAAGGCAATTTCATGAAGTGGTGTTCGAAACATTTCGGGCGTCATATGAGTTTGAAGTCTGGAATGAGAAGAGAACAAGAAAGCAATTTGATGCTCAAGGCAATTTCATGAAGCGGCGTTCGAAACATTTCGGGCGTCATGTGAGTTTGAAGCCTGGAATGAGAAGAGAACAAAAAAGCCCACATTTTTCTGAAGGCAGGCTTTGATCACCATCATGGCTCATTCCATCAGCATATACTACTGCTCTCCAAAGCAAACACTGCCTCCCAGCCAACCCATCAAATCCCACTGAGCTCCTGTAACTTGGGCTCTTCTACCAGTATTTATCACCCGTGCTTCTCCATTCTCATCTGAGGGTAAATTTACAATGGAAACACACAGAGGGTACAGCCCTCACATCACCACTACCTGCCGTGGTTTCTAGCATGAGCTGACCACAAAGGTTTTTTTCTGGTAGGAAAAAGACCTGATGAAAACAGATGTAGCTCTGAAGTCTTTAGCACAGTATCATTAGTGATCCTTTAACTTGCTGGTTGAAATATGAACTCCCAGGAGCTCACTGCACTGAGCAACAGCCAGCTAGAAAAGGTTTCAGAACACCTTGGACAAATATTCAGATTCAGAATCACAGAATCACAGAATCTTCTAGGTTGGAAGGGACCTTAAAGATCATCTTGTCCAACCGTCAACCTAACTGACAAAAATAGACACCCACCCAACAAACAAGGAGCATCATCACTAAACCATACCTCCCAGCACTACATCAACCCGTCTTTTGAACACCTCCAGGGATGGTGCCTCAACCACCTCCCTGGGCAGCCCATTCCAATGGCTGAGAACCCTTTCAGGGAAAAAATTTTTCCTAATATCCAGCCTGAACCTCCCCTGGTGCAACTTGAGGCCATTTCCTCTTGTCCTGTCGCCTGTAACTTGGGAGAAGAGACCAACCCCCATCTCTCTACACCCTCCTTTCAGGGAGTTGTAGAGAGCAATAAGGTCTCCCCTCAGCCTCCTCTTCTCCAGGCTGAATACCCCCAGTTCCCTCAGCCTCTCCTCATAAGACTTATTCTCCAGACCCCTCACCAGCTTTGTTGCCCTTCTCTGGACCCGCTCCAGCACCTCAGTGTCTTTTTTATGGTAGGGGGCCCAAAACTGGACACAGTACTCAAGGTGAGGCCTCACCAGTGCCCAGTACAGGGGGACAATCACCTCTTGGGCCCTACTCGCCAAGCTGTTCCTGATACAGGCCAGGATGCTGTTGGCTTTCTTGGCCACCTGCTGGCACCACAGTTAGACAGTATCTCTCAAAAGATTCTCTGCACAAGTCCACAAACACTCTTTCCTTCCTAGGCACCATGGAGCTAATATATTTTGGTTTTATATTCTTTGAAGGAAAGGTAACCTTAGAGTCATGAAGTCCCATGATTACTTCAGTAGCCTAAAAAATCAGTTCACTGTCAAAAAAAGCTTAATTAAAATCACTCCACTGTACTAGACAGTAGATCTAAATAAATCTGAGCAATTTAAGGCAAGTTTTTTGATCAAAGCTTTTCAGAGGCTACAAAAAGCTGAACATAAAACACAGCTACGCTCTAAGTGCTATGTGAGAAAAAAGCACTGAAACTTTCATGAGAGAGATCAAACACTGAGTGTAACAGCTGTTTAGATTTCTGCAACTGGCAAAAAGATTTCCATGGCTCTGGTAATTCAGAAACAGCTTGGCACATAGAAGAGGTCAGAAGTTTCAGCAGCAGGGAAGGTGCTAGAGCAGCAATTCAGCACCAAGAAGGGGCTTCCTGGCTACAAAAGGGGGATGGAGGGAAGAGTAACATTTGTCTTTCCTGCTTTTTACCACTTTCATGACAAAATTATGTGAAGATGCCAGGTTTGAAGGCAGACTAGAGCCTTACCCTCATTACAAAGCTCTTTTCTGTCTTGACTCAATTCCAAAGCAGTATTATTTTTTCCTGTGAGGCTCTGTAGGTTGCAGTGAAGCTCTTAATAATAAAATCACAAATTATTTGACCACTTCCTAGCATAACTAAAAGCATGTCTTTTTTTTTTTTGTTGTTGTTTAACCAAAAGATGTAGCCAAGAATTCTAGTGTGAACTAACTACATGCATCTCTTCTCTGTGTTTCCTGAATTTAATTCCCCAGTTTGATCACAGGTAGCACACAACAGTTCTGGCAGAAGTCTTTGAGGTTATTTTATGCTTAAAGTGTGGAGCCTCACCTTTCAAATCGAGCTCTGCTGCACAAATGGAAACAAAATCCAGCACGCACACGTCCAGCTCTTCCTTTCCGCTGCTCCAAATTAGTTTTTGATGCCCAGACTGTGGCATAGTTTGTCATGTTATTATGAGCAGTGAACAGCTTCACTTTTTGTCTGTTACAGAAAAAAAAAACCAAACCAACCTTAAGATCAGATGTTCCTCATCTTAAGTCCTGCCAAATCGGTTCTTATTTTACTCCTTGCAGCCACACTGTTTTTAAGAAGCAAACCACCCCCGTTTGATTAGCTAAGCTTTGGATAGTTAGTCATCTACCCAGAAGGTAAAGCATCACACTCTTCACAAAGCAGTGCCCCAAGCTATACATAGAATGAAGTTTTCACAACTGTCTCAAAAGCTTAAAACTGCCATGCAATCAATGTGATCCCTATGTGCTCAGAGAGCATTCATAGCAAGGCAGGATCTATGACAGACTACAAGAATCTTCCTCTTTTCCACCAGTTATACACTGAGCGTTTGAAATACTCATTTGGCAGACAAAATACTTCAAATATGCATGGAGACCCAGTGACACCTCGCATGAATAGTGCCAGAGCAAAGGCAGCTGACCAGAACCAGCCCACTGAAATGCCAGTGTGGTTTGTAACTGTGTTGAATGGTTAAAGACAATGCAAATTTGTCTTGAGTGAGTTAGAGTCCTCAAATTCAGCTCCGGGCCTATGGGAACACAAGGCAGCTCTGTGTGTTCAGCAAAACCTTTTTTTTTGCATTCCAAAGAACAGGATTTTTAAAAACAAAAAGCTACTTCAGGAACTCACTTGCAGGAGTCTATAACATAGACCACATCGTTGATGGTAATGCTAGTCTCCGCGATGCTGGTAGATAAAATAACCTATAAAAACAGAAAACGCATATTGAAATCTATTTGGTCTGAAAAAGTCAAGGATTGACTGCAAGTTAAACGACATTAACTACTGCAAGATAAACTATATGACTCGTACTTTCGTTACTCCAGGAGGCACAGGATCAAACACTCGGCGTTGTTCCTCCAGAGGAATTTGTGAATGCAGAGGTAGAATTCGATACTGGCGGCTTCCTACAACATGAATACAACAAGGTCTGTAACTATTACTGTGTAAACCCCTTTTTTTTCTTTGCACACCATAATCATTTCTACACGTTCATTCTCATGCCAAAGAAATCCCGCTCCCAACTCAGCTAACTCATCTTTACACATTCAGTAGTTTCCTTTGGAAAAGGAGATGAAACATAATAGAACAGTTGTTTGTACCAAAGCGTGGATTCATTTCTAGATGCTTCTGCATTGTATATATCAAGTTCCAGCCAGGCAAGAAAACAAGTACAGCTCCGGGGACATTCAGGGTCTTGATATAAATTAGCAGGGCCTCAATGAGTTCAAAAGAAGTTTCTTTCTCATTCAGCTGAGCCATGGCGTGCTTTGTTTCTGGGCCATATTCATCACTGCAAATAAGGTTGCAATTGGTCTACAAAAAAAAATAAAAAATAAATAAATACAACCACAAAAGAAATCATATAAATTAACTTATTCAACCTGTGGCGACTGGCTCACCAGGCAAATAGGAAAATGAAATGTGTGGGTAGGGAAAACCATCCTCAGGCACAGCTCACAGAGTGACTCACAATTAGTGAGCAGCTCAAGCCCTGCTTCCCCAGCTTTCTAATACAAGAATGGAACTGTAATTCCATTGCATTCAGTTATAACTCAGTACAAATTTGCAACAGGAAGCTATCAAACGAATTTAAACTGCATTCAGATGAATGAGGATACCGTCATAAGAAACAAAAGAAAATGCTTTTCTCAAGAAAAACTAGTAATTTTTTAAAAATTTCAAATAACTGACCTAAACAGTAGTTTCAGACCTACAAATTAAAAGCTTTATTATAAAAGTGATAGATTCTTGACAATGCATGTAAGCACTAACAATATCAACTGCAAGAGAAAGAAGGGAGAGAGTCTAAATTTTCACCCTGAAAAGGTATCACCAAGCTCATATTTCTGTATCCATTTCTCCTGCCAAGGTCACTGATATTTTCACTGTTAAAAGCAGTTCTATCTTTAAAGAGAAGTTGGCTGACAAACCATGAGCATTTTAGCTTCAAAAAAAAAAATTCTTCAGTTTACAAGGGCAATGAGAAAATTCAATTCTATTTCTGAAGTTAACAGCAATCTTGGATGTTAAAAATACAAAAGCTGTTAAAAACATTCAAGTTCAGCGATGCCAAATGAATTGCACTTGAGCTACAGTTCTAGCTGGCACTGCTTAATTTTTCATATTAAAAACATCAAACATACATCATCATCTTCAGCGCCTTCATCATCCTTCTCTTTCTTCTTCTTTTCCTTCGGTGGAGGAACAAACTGAGTCATTTGAATGCAATCTTCCAGAAAATAATCTGCAAGCAGAGGCAAGCATTGGTTATCAAGAGGGACCATTAGAAGCCTGTGTCAGGGAACACAACTCTATTTATCCTCTCTTGAGATTCTTCTGATATAACTGTGATGTTTCAGAGCGTGAAGCCAAGATTGAAGAAAACTGCTTGGCTGTCAGTTAGGGTATGAGAATTATTCCCACACTATTCCAATGATTATTCCTCTATTCAATATACTTCCACGTAATTTTGTACTGTTTGGTTTTTGGGGTGGTTTTTGTTTGTTCAGGTTTTTTTAATACTGGCTGGTTTAAAGCTAATTCCATTATTCCTAATATCACAAACAACTGATCAGAAACACCACACCCTGACTACTGCTACCTCATTTTCCAATGGAAACTGCCCCAAGTGGAGGTGCTTTAGGATGGGGGGGCGTTTGTGTTGTGGGGTTTTTTTGGAAAGGGGTGGTGTGGTGGTAGTTGTGTTACACCTTTGTGATTCTAAACCAAATGGTGCTATGAAATGACTGAGTGATTTCTTTGCCCAGGGTAAGCAACATCAGTAAGAACATGATGATCCAAAAGAAATGTCTATTTTGCAGCACCCATAATTTTAAAGCATACGACTGATAAAATAAAAACTAAAGCAGTTCCTGAAAGTTCAGTCAGCGATTTACCTTGGACAGGGTAGGTTCTACCAAAGACCTCAATGATAGGACAGTTGAAGAAGTATTCACAAAACATACTAGTATCGATCGTGGCAGACATGAGGATAACCCTGATTTCAGGATATGCCTGAACTACGTCTCTCAGCACCACCAAGAGAAAGTCAGTCTGTGTATAAAGAGAATAAAAGCATCATTAATTTCCTACCCATAAGAAACAACATCTTCCCAAGAGACCAGAAGGAATTACACAGACATACACATTTATTGAGCTGGAGCTTTGCTGGGCAAGAGAAGTAAGAATTATGACAACAGTATTCTATAAGCAGAAACAGCTGTCAATGCTTTATTTTGCAAATACTGCAATTCCTGGGGTAAGTGAATTTTAGGATTTCCAGCGTAAAGAAGAGTTACTCTTTTATCAGAATGAATCAAACTAAAGAAAACCATTCAAAAAATAGTTTGCTGCCTTCCTAACAATACATTACAATCTAAGGTCTTTTAAACTTGGTTTATGTATAAAGTAGCCATAGTTCATAAACCAAATAGGAATGACTTGGTGCAATTGTATGCAAAGTTTTATAGTTCTATAGAACTCAGGAAAAACCTGCACTGCAATTCCATCTAAATGAGTCTCCAGGGTCTGTCAAAACAAGTTCAAACAGTATGTCAGAACCCCAGTTTCTCTCACTCGTGGTGTGGCAAAGCTGAAAACTATAGGGAAGAACCAAAGGGACAGAAAGTGTTTCCCATTTTTTAAGTTACATACAATTCCTCCCCAATTCTATCTTCGACTATCAAGATGGCAGCTTCTGTAAATACCAAAATGCTTTTTGTTAGTAGAACATTGTTAGTAGAAAAAGCATTCCAAAATAAAAGTGACATTCCACATGCTCCCACATTTGGTCAAAAAGTGCTTGTACCATGGGGTTCTATTTTCCAGAGAGGACCAGGACATAGAAGGAGATCCTAACAGGCAAGAGATAGGGCAGCAAGTAAGCACAAGTCCTTGCTCTTTTAATAGATAAGGAGTCATTAAGAGAATAATTTCTAAAAACCTTATCAAAGTTGGAAAACTCGCATATAAAGCAACTAGTAAAATGCAGTTTCCTTTCACGTTTACTATTACACAAGAACACATGTGTAGATAAGGAGTCATTAAGAGAATAATTTCTTATCAAAGTTGGAAAACTCACATATAAGGCAACTAGTAAAATGCAGTTTCCTTTCATGTTTACTATGACATGAGAACACATCCATAAGTGAAACAAAACAGAAGCAGAGAGAGAAATAGGATCGTAATCACCAACTAACTCACGTTAATGTCTCTCTCATGAATCTCATCAACAATAACATGACTGATGCCACGGATCCCAGCCTCCACCTTTCTCAGAAGAACACCTTAAACAGAGATATTAGTTAAACATTCATGTAGGTAACAGCTCGGTCTTCCCTGCATCCTGTCCTATTCCATCAAGAATGGCTGCACTGGTTTAAAAATCAAGAATTGTGCAGGCTGCCCAGCACCTCACAGAATCACAGAATCACATGGGGTTGGAAGGGACCTCTGGAGATCATCTAGTCCAACCCACCTGCCAAAGCAGGTCACCTAGAGCAGGTTGCACAGGAACATGTCCAGGCGGGTTTTGAATGTCTCCAGAGAAGGAGACTCCACCATCTCCCTGGGCAGTCTCTTCCAGGGCTTTGCCTCTTACAGCCCCATCTCTAATCACCACACTTTCATTTGTACAAGCAATGGAGAGGGTATAAAGCATTACTACTAGAAAGACTCGTTCTTCCTTCCCACCAAATACTGCCTCCCCTGCTGTCTTTTAAGGACAAGCAACACATGGCAATTTTATCTCTTCAGGAGATTTCTGCGTGGTATCTCCCTGGGCAGTCTCTTCCAGGGCTTTGCCTCTTACAGCCCCATCTCTAATCACCACACTTTCATTTGTACAAGCAATGGAGAGGGTATAAAGCATTACTACTAGAAAGACTCGTTCTTCCTTCCCACCAAATACTGCCTCCCCTGCTGTCTTTTAAGGACAAGCAACACATGGCAATTTTATCTCTTCAGGAGATTTCTGCGTGGTATTAGATCTGTATTATCATACTTCTGAGTAACAATATTAATCTTTCTCTGCACAACAGCACGTCAGCAAACTTATTCTATCAAAAATAAAATACTGTTAATCTTTTAAACAGATTTTCTAAAAATGTTAATGTAACTATGTTTCTGCTTTTGCTGCTAATTCGAAGAATTCAAACCAGTAATTAATAAGCTCCAAACATAAGCAAAAGGATACAGACCTACAGTGCAGAACAGCACGCTGGCATGTGGCCGGGGAAGCACAGATTCAAACCGCACGCTGTATCCGCAGCTTTGCCCAGGTTGTTCCCCTCTCTCATATGACACGCGCTCCGCTACAGACACCGCGCTAATCCTCCGAGGCTGAGGGATGAAAAAGTTTTCTCTAACTTAGTTTATCAGAACACCACTGAAAACAAGAAAGTAAATTATAAAAGCTGGAGGTGTCCTGTCCTAAGATTTCTTTACAGAGTAGCCATTAAACAGTAATATCTGTAACAGCGGGCTTTTTTCTTCTGAAATGGTTAATCAGGCACACGAAATTACAGAGGAGGGATATAAAAATATACAGGAACTACCAACTGGCATTTGCCAAACTGTTTCCCCTCGGTCTGCCAAAAAGTTTTCACCTGGGCAAGGTACAAACCAGACTACCCCAAGTGCAGATACATGAATGAATTAACACTCCAAATTAAAATACACACAGATGCTGAGGTTTCTCCTACATGTAGTACCAAGGAGATGCTTTTATGAATGATGTCTTGTAATGACAATCAGATTTCTCAGCACATCCTATGAGGTGATTTCTAGCATCCCATGACAAAACTTAGGCAGATGTGTTTGTAACACATCCCTCACCTGTGTCACAACTATGTTGCACTCTGCAGCTCTGTCAGTTTTGATGTATTCATCCAGGATGTACTGTGGAACTTGTGTGGTTTTGCCACAACCAGTGGCACCACGAATTACAACAACAGAATTGTGACGGATTGCATCCAGGATTTCACTTTCAAAATTCTTCACAGGTAAGGCCTCTCTCTCTTCTTGTATCTGGAAAAAAAAAAAATAAATAAAAATCCAGCACATTTCCAAAAAATCAACCTAACTTGCTCCACACGCATACTTTGCCTCACTGTTCTTCACAGGTTTTGCTTACACAAAAGAAAACTGTTAAGAACAAATCATACTTTTTATCTTTTCCTTTACACAGTGCAACACATGCCCACATCCATCCCAGTGTAACATCCAGCACTTTGGAAAACTTGGTGCATATTACTGCTGAAATCCAGTCTTACACACTTTGCATGCGATACATTTAACCTCTTTTGGAAAATAAAAAGACACGAGCAAAGTGTGTCACAGGAAGCACACTTACCCTTTGCAATTCTTCATCCTGCTCCAAACGGTACAAGAAATCACTTTTCAAATCCATGCTTATCTGCTCTGGAGTCAGCTGTGAACACAGGACATGGTTAGGAGGCTTTTTGACCCCTCTGCTTATCTATCTCATAACTTCAAGTATAAAATCACTCACACCAATGTAATGATTACAAATTATCTGTAAAGGATAATTTCCTTTACATAAACCCCCTGAAATCTGTTATTCCTATGAGCTATTTTATTTCATTCATTCCAGTGAGTTATTATTGATAACTAATAATGGCCATCCTCAAAGAAGCTTCTCAGAAAGACCCAAAATGCTGAAAAAGAATGAATGTTTAAATTTAAATACTTCAACTGCTTGAAAAACACACTCTATTCAGCAGTAAGCCCATGAGATACCTAGATGATCATTCAGATGGCAGTTTTTTTAATGCACAGAATGAGATAATATAAGCACATAACCACCTGCAGAACAGGAGCTGAAAAGGCAAAAGTGAGCAGAGAGGAAAATTTATCAGGCAACTCTTGTACTACAATTAAGAAAGAATGTTAAAGAAATTCAAATTTGTTACCAAAGGGCTAATTGGTTTTACTGAAAGTAAGTAAACTGCACCATGACTAGTACCTAGAAACCATAATGAGATTTAAAGCCAACTCAATTTGCAATATCCATAAGTATATTGGTTATGCATTTTAAGTAGCAACACTCAAATTTGCATCAGTTCTGTATTTTTAAAATTAATATATAATGATCAATGTTAAATTAATGTAATTTATGGAAAAAAATGCTGTCAAAAAAGGTATTACATTATATTTTGGTCATAAGTACTCTGGTGTTCTGTTGTATGAAACTGAGGTTCTTGTCCTGAAATTCTTTTCTGGTCAGATTATACCACTGCCAAAATTATGCCTTGAAACATGGCAACCTAGTATTTCTTCCCTCCTTCCTCATTTTATCATGCCACATTGCTGCTTTTCATTTGTTCTGTGTTGACCTGAAATTCTTTTCTGGTCAGATTATACCAGTGCCAAAATTATGCCTCGAAACACAGCAGCCTAGTATTTCTTCCCTTCTTCCTCATTTTATCATGCCACATTGCTGCTTTTCATTTGTTCTGTGTTGAATGGGACTAGAAATGATCAAAAAAAAAAAGCAAACAGGCTGTGTAGTGACACCAGCTTGGAGCAGCTTCTCCTCCCAGGAGAAGTCTTAGCATGGAAATACAAGAAAGAGAAGCTAGTGAATTATAAATGACATGTCCATACACTTACCTTGTAATTTCGATTATAACTTTCTATAGGCTGCACAATAGCAGGCAAAAAGTGAAACAAAGCAAAGATGTGGGACATCCAAGACACTGCTGCTCAAGAACCTAATAAAACATTAAGCAAATACAAAGAACTCCTACCAATGAAAAGACTCCCTCCCTCCCTCCAGGTCAAGAAGGGGAGAAATTTTATCAGTGGACTGTTTCCTCCTTTGGAATAGCTCATACTTTAAATCCTGGGGGAAAGAAGCATTTAAAAGTTCTGAAAGCATGGGGAAAGTAAACAACAAATCAATTTTTTAAGCTATCTTACATTGGCCAGAGGACCCTCATCAATATTGCAGCTGGTCCAAGGGTTCCAGTTGGAATGAGGTGGTGACCATGGAACAACTCCTATATGATTTTGTCTCTGTGATGGTTCAAAATGGGCCAACTTTCCAACGTTAATCACAACTGGATTACTGGGATCTTCAGGCTGTGAATCCAAAAGTAAAGTGGGCAAAGAAAGATAAATGTTTTATTAAACAAGCAGGGCTGATGTTAAATACTGTAATGTCTGAACCACACACTCACCAAAGGCACAATCTCCAGAGACAGTTCCCGTACAATGCTTTGCAGCTGATTCTCTAACTGAGGAGACAGCGACACCTCAAAGGGTTCCACCTGTTAAACATTTAAAAACTACACATTGATATATGCAAAAAAGACAGACAACAGGAGCCAGAAACGCAGGCTACCAGAGAGCACACTGAACCACCAAATATTTTCTAATGAAACAAGGTCAAAGAGTACCTACCATCAGTTCAAAATTCACATTTTTGAAACATTTTGCCAACTTTTCAACCAACAAGAATCTGAAGAGTACTTCAGATTCCCAAAACATTCCCAAACTTGCAACTAAATACCTAAAAAATGCTAACATGCCAGAGAATGAAACCAAACAGCCAAGAATCGTACATAGCATAAACAGAAGTCTTTAAGATTCTAGAAAATTTATACTGGAAAAAGCATTTATTAGAAATACTATTTCATCTAATACGCTGTAAAACTAGTTTACTTCTCCATTCACATACACAAGAAGTTATATTTCTGATCCAAATCATTGGCCAGACTAGAAACAGTTGCTTGTCTACAGAATCAAAATCATTATTAACTTTTAAGCTGTTAAATACTCGGAGCAAACTTTAACTCGCTCATCTTTATAAGAAAAGAGACATTTATAAGATAACTTGTGTTATTAAAATGCAAGCAACAATTTCTGACCTTTCTACGAAACTCACCGATTCTCCTTTTTTCTTTGTTTGTCCAGAATAAGGTTCTATGACACCAAGATGGTAGAGCTGTCTAACCAAGGAAAGGGCACAGGACTGCGCTGCCAGCTTTTTGTTCGATCCGTGCTCGCGACTGAAAATCCCTGCAGCACACAAAGTTCAGAGTTATTCACACAAGTGAGGTTTCATGGACAGAGTCTCAAATCTTGATAAATCCAGAATAAAAGCCAACTATTCCTTTATCAGCTGACTCACACTAACTGTGTAGTTACTTACTGACTTCCTGGGGAACTCCTGTCAAGTTTTTTCTGCATTCAGTGTCTAAGAAAGTATGATTATCCCATACCACCCAGCAATATCATACAAATTTCATGGCAAGCTCCACATAAATGGGTATGGTATGGGGAGCACACCCACTACCTGGGACAATAGACACCTGCATTTCTCAGATATGTGAAGAACAAGTAATTAAGACAAACAAAACTTACCATCTCTCACGAGCATTTCTTTGTGCTGAGAAGAAAGATTAGTGGAAGCACGTAACACACAGTAAAACACAACATGGACAGCACACAGAAAACATGATTTCACATCAGGAAACAAACATGAACCTTCCCTCTGGAAGTGTCTCCAACACATAACTACAAAAGTCTGTAGCCAGGAGTATGGCCTGTTCCTCTGTACCAACACCCATATCTGTTGTCAAGGTAAAAACATTTATAGGAGCACTTACTTCTGCCCAGCTGCTTCACATAGATGTTCATTTCTGCAATAAAGCTTCTGTAAGAGGAAGAACGAACACAAAGGGACAATTATCAACAGCTGACACTGCAAAAATAGCCACTCTTTTCCAATTTTTCTAGGCAAAGATCCCTGTGTCTTCAGTCAAGACTCTCAACTTAGCAACGTCCCAGGTAAAAATATTACTGCTTTTAGTCCCTTTAATCCCAAAGTAGTAGGTAACAGACTTGCCATCAATAGAACAAGTAGATCTGTTAAGAAGAGTCCTGCAAATGCCACCGTTCAGCATTGAAATTTAAAGCCACATTATTAGGAAATATGCTCTGAGCTAAGTTTAAGGCAACAATTATAAAGCAGACAGCATGTTAATTTAACATTAGCTTATTATCCCACTGTACCATCAATGGCATCCCATATTATACTCATTTAACTCACTTTTACCCTGGGTTTATTAACTCAGAGGCAACATTTATAAAGCAGACAGCATGTTAATTTAACATATTATCCCACTGTACCATCAATGGCTTCCCATATTATACTCATGTAACCCACTGGTAGCCTGGGTTTATTAACTCAGACACAACACTTAGTACAGCCACCCAGGTTTCTGCCAGACATTTGGGCAGCTCAGAGCACGGACAAAACTGAAGCAGGTCATTTTGTCAAAGACCACGGAACACGTCTGCACAGGAGGAGACAGAATACTTCCATTTTCATTAAGCCCTTTTTGCCATACTCTGGGAACAGCATATAGTCAGAAGTAACTCTGCGCAGCAAATGTAATAGTTTGCCTAGTAGGCATGTAACCAATTCATTTAAAGGTCATCTGGTATATTAATTTAGGCTTAAAAAAATGAGAAAGACCTATGTCCACAGAGGATGATGGAAGCCAAGTTTTTAAGAATCACAAACCTAAGCATGTACTTGCACAGATTAAAAACGAAAGCCAAATTCTTATAAGACAGGATTTAAACTGGACAAACCTAAGCATGTACTTGCACAGATTAAAAACAAAAGCCAAGTTCAGATTTAAACTGGCAAATGTGATTCAAGATGTATGACTGGGCTTTATCAGACTGAGATCATCTTTGAAAACTATGCCTTGGTACTTCCACAGCTGCAGGCAGAGCCTTGCATCTGTGTCCTTGATTTCTTGCTGTAAACAAACAAGCACAAAAAGGTTAAGGGAGGGATTTAAATTTCAAGTTAGAACTCCTTCCTGTACTACCAGTGAACTGACCTTCAGGCACAGTGGCTTCATGGGTCAAAGGCCACTGGCTTTCAGGGACACAACAGCCAACTAAGGCACCGATGACAGTATGTTTCTCAGCCAGGCCTATAGTCAGCATTCAATCTCATTCTCCTCCACCTACGGGGAGAACAGCAACACCAGAAATCAGTTTGCAGCAGAATCTCACATCATTCTTTAGTACAGCCTCAGCAGATCTTTGGTGTCGCTCGCTGCTACCATCTTCAGCAGGAACAGGCAAAGGCATCCCACGCTACTGATGGAATCCCAAGTGAGAAAAGCCACATCCCATCCCTTCGTATTTAGGTCATACTTTGTGTATTAGGAGAGCCATGTTTATATTTACAACTTATACTCTCCTGTTGTGATTAAAGCAAAGTTTCCAAATCCAGCTATTAATAAGTTCTTACACCATGTGACTATGATTAATTGACAACAAGAATACATTTATCCTTTAAGAAGTCTGAGAGCAACACTGAAACTTCTATTATAAAGACCATTATTTAATTAAAAAAATCAGATTGCTAAAATACACAGCAACAGGTATTTCTTAAAAATAATAGAAAAAAACCCACAAACAAAAACCAACTAAATTACTGTTCTCAAAATTCAAAAGATGTCTTAAATTATTCCTCTCCTGCTATGTATACTAAAAGGATTAAATCCAATAGTTTGCCCTCTCTCAATGAATGCTAGAAGACATTAGGATTGTTTCATGCCTATCCAATGCATTGCAGCAGATTGTTATTTCCCCCTTCTGCTATTTCATCAAGAGCAATTCACAGAAGCTTTGCTGGACGTATTAAATAACAAAACTCTGAAATGCTCTCTGGAAGAACACTAAATGGGCTGAGAAACATACTGTCATCAGTGGCCACATCATTCTGCTCAAGATTATATGCGTTTAAATACATGGGGCTTAATGCTTTTACCTGCAGAAGGCCTAACAAAATGTGCTGCACAAATAATCTGCAAGTTTTAGAATAAAAGAAGTGCTTAAGAATGACATCTGCAACTAGCACATTTAAAATTCCTAGTACTGTACCAACTAATTTTTTATGTTACTCATTTAAGGGAAAGAAATGTCCTTGCTTGGAAACATAAATGGGTATGAAGTGACTTGAAGATAGCTTTTAAATGAGAATTTAGAACTTTCTGACACCAATATACATATTTCAGATGTTCTAAATGCTTGTCAGACTTAACAACAAAAGAATACCAGAAGTCCTGCAAGTGAGGCTCTCTTGGAAGACTAATAAAATTCACTTGTCTTTCTAAAAAAGAAAAAAAAAGCTCTCATAGAAAACAAATTTATATAATTCAGACCCCCCCCCCCCCCCAAAATCCAACAATGAGAATCCAGCAGCAGCAGACTGTTGTTTCTGACCACAAAACATAATTACATTTCACAAGAAATAATAGAATGTCCTGAAGCTTTGATGATTTGTAAAGACTGTTCCAAACAGGGGTAAAAAAAAAATCAAAAGCATCAATCCTTTATGCACAATCTGTTATGCATTATTTTAGTTTGGGAGAAGCACATGTACATTTTTTGATGGAACGGGCAGAAAGTCAAAAAAGACTAATATCCAGCTGGTTTCAACTGAAATTTAAGACCCTTAAAACTTCAGGAAGATTCTGCCAAACTAATTTTTGCAGTAGGAGACTCCACTGCCAAAAAAAGCTAATTATAATAAAAATATAAATAGAATGTCCTTAAAGCACATTTCTTTCTACGTAAGCAAATGTAAGACTTACTCAAAAATGTACAAAGGCAACTACAGTCATACAATTACCATGAGCAATTGAGTGTTCTTTCCACTGAAACTGACACCCCAACAGCTAACTAGAGCTCAGCAATCATTTTAAAAGCTGCACATCTGTGAAAAACATTAGACAGAAATTTCTTTAGAGTCACTCCGATCCTGGCACCAAGGCTCACAACCCTGTTTCAAGATTTAGGGATGTTGTTGGTCCTGGTAAAGAACACTGCTGTCACTGAAAATATTTCTAACCCTTCATACACAGAAAATGACTAAAACTACCAAACCTGTTGTGATCAGGCCCCATTTCAGTGTATTTATATTCTTCCTGAATCTTCTCCTTTTGGAAAAACTGGTTCAGGCGTGCCTTGGCATTTTCCAAGGTCCAATTCCCATGAAGATCAGCATTTAAATCCACTTCTGACTCCGAGGTCTAATATTTGAAAAAAAGTATCGTTTGCTGGTTTCTAGTAGATTTCAGTTTTAAACATGCTTACAAGACTTTTAAGTAACTTGTCTAGATACTATAAAATAACTAAGACATTACAAAAAATGCCAAAATGTCCTCAGTATTTCCCTATTTTTACAACAAAATGTTTATACAAACCAATTGGATATTCACAGTATCAAGAGTGATTTATTTTATTCTTAGTTTAAACAAATTATCTTTGTTAGAAGTCAGCAGGTAAATCTACAACTTAAGTTCAAACCAAGAGCAAAACATCAAACAAAACCCGCAAGCTTGATTATAAATGCTAATAACAAACAAAAGGGTGAAAGATACCTACTTAAGAACAAAAGTTAAGGAGAATTACATAGAATGACTTACCGCCTGCGCTTCTTGCTCGTCTTTCTTAGAATAGTAATCGTTCAAATTTGCACCCCGATCCCACTGAGCTCCACGATTGCCAGAGTTGCCAGGGGCTGCACCTGGGCCATTGCCTACCACACAGAAAATAAAAATAACCAAACAGAAACAAAATAACTCCCCCCAAAACACATTCTTAGCAATGGAGAGGTATCGCCTGGCAATCTCAACAGGAGAGGACCAGACCCTCAGATCTAAGCAGTCATTCACACCTCCACCTTCCCCCAAAACACATTCTTAGCAATGGAGAGGGATTGCCTGGAGGACCAGACCCTCAGATCTCATGCAGTCATTCACACCTCCGCCTCAAAGCTACAGCGACTTCTAACTGTCTTCTGTCTGCAGAATTATGCTATCTGGGACAAAAGAAAACCAAAACAAAATCCACCCAAATCTATATATTCATATATTACATGCACCTACAGGTAAATTAGTGTTTTCACAGTCTTACGTATTTCAGCCTCTAGAATCAAATGTGGAGGAAGAGGTCCACCCAAAGTAGAACTGGAACCAGTAACATCTCTAGCTGCTTCATGGCCATCAGGGGTATCACCAGCCGCTGGCTAGGAGACAGAATGAAGGGACATGACATATCAGCACATTCAGACAGAATTAAGTCTGTTTACTATTTAGCTGGAAAACTGTTCAGGCAGTTTAAAGAGATCGTGCATCATTATGCAACAGTTACCCTCAGTAGTAACCCCCAACAGTAACACTCCTTTCCTGAAAGGAATATGATTGCTGAATATTTGGCTTTTTGGGGGTGTTCTGTAGAAAGATTACCAAGCAACAATAGCCCTGACTTATTGAAGTTTAGCCATCATAAAATCAACTGCTTCAGCACCCAGGGTAAAATAACAGATAGTGGTCCCTATCGGATATCCAAGGGAACTCAAACACACTTTGTGAACACACACATAAAAAAAAACTGCTGTAAGAAAATATTGATACCTTCAGGAAATGACAAAATTATAGCTTATCATTACAATTTGAATTCTTCTCATTTTTGAGATGTGTATGTTTAGCTAACTGATCACACCACCTCTGGTTTATCCCAAACACAGGACGTGCTACCCCATTTAGTTCAGGATCCAGCCATGCAGCACACTGCATTGCCGTGAAACTGAGTGGTACATCAGAAACGCTGTTACTGTAGGGCTTCACCTGGGCTAACCAGGCAGGGACACTGCTTCCACTGATCAAACTATGTATCTTACACAGATATATTCTTAATAATGCACTAGAAAAAGACTCTTTCTTCCCAACATATAACACGTAGCTTCATGCCTTACTGACTGTTCTCTAAAATTGCTGTAAGGACAGAGTTACCCTCCTCCTCAGCTTTTATGTCACAGTCACTGCTGATGCTCACATGGTTCACAAAACATCATAAAAAGCAGCGATCCTGTTACACACACGGGGAGCTAAGGCAGAAAGCTTTTATGGTTTAACAAGGCCAAGTTTTCAACATCTGGCTTGAGATGTTTGTGCTTATTAATTTTTTTATTTTAGTTTTTTAAAAAACATAGTATTGTGTATCATAACACGCATTTAAAACAACTCCCAGTGTCAGGTGTGATTATTCAGCACTTTTAAAGTCAGGCTGCACCTTGCAGGGACTCTGAATTCTCCCCAGCCTCCTCAGCTATGCAGACCTACACACAGCTGTTTTTCTCCCAGATCACCCTACAACATCCATTGTACATATTCCAGCCGCCCAGCACTGCAAGCAAAAATCTTGCACGTTCAGTCTTCTTCACAGAAGAAGCCAAACTGAACTCCAGGGATGAAATGCGACTGGATGCACAGCACTGCAATTAAAGATTAGCCCTTGGTAAGGAGAAAGAGCAGCTTACTCCGAAAGCAGGAACTTCCTCTCTCTTCATTTCGTTCACCCGCACCAAGTAATTGACAAAGTCTCGAGCAGCGTTGCTCTGCGCGTCTTTCTTGTTAGTGGAATTGCCCATGCCAACATAGTTAAAGCCTTCCACTCGAACCTGAAAATAAAAACACAGATCTGTGGCATGTACAAGTGAACAGATCTTGAAAAACAGTAGTATTGACTGAAACACCCCATTTCAGTTGCTAACAAGTACAGGAGAAATATTACTATTAAGTATCGTTACATATCACTACATATCTTTATGTGTGTTTCTGTAGGTTTTGAAGGTAAACTTTATACCTATTAAACACCCACAATCCATTCTCAGAGAGCATGGCTATTTCCCAAAAATCTCGTTGAAGAAAATGAATCAGCGTGGGATTACTGCCAGCACACAGCAGCAAGCTCTGCCCAGGGTCACTTTCCTCAACCTTCCTTAATCCCAAACCCTCAGCCAGCAAGGACAGGCGTGAGCTTGTGTGTCCTCTACCGTAGCTCTACGTTATTACAGCCAGTAATGCAATGTATTTCATAAACTCAGAGACAAACTTTACAGCAGCAACTGCCTGCCTGACAGGCTGCTGCAAAACTTGGATCACAGGAAGTTTATTCAAAATTCAGACTGACCAGACACTTCACACCTGCTTTGCCACAACAATCATCCCGCCTATTAAACAGCTATTGCCCTTCTTCTGCATTTATAATCAGCAACTCCATTTCATTTCAGCTTCACTTGGGTAGACTTCCAGCACTTCTGATTTCCACTCGTCACCCTGCTGACCATGTGAACAGCTTTTTACTATAGCTAGTTGTTCTTAAAAAAAAATAATAATAAAGAATAAAGTAAGCAGACTTGCATACAACATTCCAGCCAGTCCCAGCCAGATTTTTGTATGCCACTAATGCCAAACTGCATTTGTCCCCCAGAGCTGAATCACGCTGGTAGCCAATGCCCATTTTCTCATCAAACAATACACTCTGCCACTATTTTGCTTAGCAGGTTCCAAACAATGAGCTTCCACTTTCAGCAAATTATCCATCTACCAGGACAACGGCATCACCAACCAAAACAGTAACTGTACTGGACTCACAGCCATCATACCAGACTGATAATCAGTAAAAGGGAATGTTTGGTGACATCTATCCCTTCAGCTGTGAAGTTTCTACAGATGCTCCCAGAGCATCAACATACACAACAGTTTAGGAGTGTAACTGTACACACAACCACTTCAGCCAAGCAATGCTCAGTTACAACACCTTTAAAACCGGTTTAATACCACTGTGCTGCTCCGTTTTGTTATTGGTGGGGAAGACGAACAGAGGATGAAGAGTGTAATGAAAAATTCAAGGCAGTTTAGTGCAAATCTATGGCATTGCTTATGAAATAACCTACATATGGCCTGGCACTCCGTGTCAGCTCGTTCTGGGAGCCAACCCGGGTTCCAATCTCTGGGCTGGCACATCCACGGCGCAGGAACAGAGCGACGGCACATAGCAGCGTACACACCAGCAGCCAAGCCAACGGGAATTTTCTAATACATCTCCACGCAAGCCCAAGGGAGGACCAAAGCTCCTCACGACGGCGACACGCACCACCTTCCCTTCATGACAATTTTAACTGGGTAAAATCCACTCCCTTCCATCACCAGAGCACTCACCGTGCGGGGCCGCCTCAGGCTCTACAAACCCACCGCCTCCATTCCACACCGCGCACACGAAACCTGGGCGCTTTGGCTGATAAACGGCCACCTTCCCCCTCCATGGAATTATCCTCAGCTTCCAGCGCCCTCCCCTGAGGGCCAGGCAGGCCCCGGACCTCCCCCCGCCCAGACCCCAGCCCTTCCTCGGGGCCGCCGGCCTGGCAGCAGGGCCCGCACCTCGCAGAGAAAGGTCTGCCGGCTCCGGCCACCGCTGGCGCGGATCTCGTAGGCCGGCATCAGCTTCCTCCTCCCGCACCAGGCGTACAAGTAGTTCTTCACGTCCCCCATGGCTCCGGCCGAGGATACGGAGTGGGGCACCGGCGGGGATACGGCCCGCCCGCTCCTCCCGGCGCCGGCCTAGCGGCGGGCAGCACCGCCCTCCCGCCCCTCACGGCGGGGACTGCGCCTGCGCAGCGACGGCGGCCGGGGAGGGCCCAGGCCGCGGCCGGGGAGGGCCCAGGCCGCGGCCGGGGAGGGCCCAGGCCGCGGCCGGGGAGGGCCCAGGCCGCGGCCGGGGAGGGCAGTCCCGTCACCGGTGCCCGGAGCGCCATGCCGGGAACGGCCCCCACCCTCCCCCGGGCTCCAGCGGCACAAAGCGCGCCCAGATGTGACCCAGTCGAGATGGGAGCAAACCGGGGCTTGTCAGGAAAATTCACACACAGCCCCCAACCCGCCATTTACACCTGCCCCGCACGGAAACAGGGCGAGGTGCAATTAGCCTGGCAGCCCCTAGGAGTTATTTTTAAAAGGGCCCAGCAAGTGCTTGCGGTGTGCGAAGAGGACAAGGGACCTCCCGGGGTCATACAGAGCCGTCGGGGTGACCTGGGTCCCCGGCGAGCCGAGGTTTGAGAAAGGCCCCCCTCCACCCCTGCTTTCTGAACCCCTTCTGAGAGAGGAGTCCAGGCACAGCTGGGCCCAGCCCCAGTCGTGGTGAACAGTTTATGTCTAAGGGACTATAAAATGTGCAATCGACCCTTTGTATCACTTAGCTAAGATTTCAAAGCTTAGCATGCTATTAGTCACTTTCCAAGGATCAGCAAGGAACAGGGGTCGGTACTGGGACCAGTGCTGTTTAACATCTTTGTTGGAGATGTGTACAGTGGGATCGAGTGCATCCTCAGCAAGTTGGCCGATGACACCAAGCTGTGTGGCACGGTCAACACGCTGGAGGGAAGGGATCCCATCCAGAGGGACCTGGAGAGATGGGCCTGTGCAAACCTCATAAAGTTTAACCAAGCCGAATGCAAGGTCCTGCAGCTGGGATGTGGCAACCCCAGGCACAAATACAGGATGAGCAGAGAATGGCTGGAGAGCAGCCCTGAGGAGAAGGACTTGGGACTGCTCGTGGATGAGAAGCTCGACATGAGCCGACAGTGCGCGCTGGCAGCCCAGAAAGCCAACCCCATCCTGGGCTGCATCAAAAGAAGCGTGGCCAGCAGGGCGAGGGAGGTGATTCTACCCCTCTACTCTGCGCTCATGAGACTCCACCTGGAGTACTGTGTCCAGCTCTGGAGCCCCCAACATAAGAAGGACATGGACCTGTTGGAATGGGTCCAGTGGAGGGCCACGAAGATGATCAGAGGGATGGAGCACCTCTCCTACGAAGACAGGCTAAGAGAGCTGGGGTTGTTCAGCCTGAAGAGAAGGCTCCAGGGAAACCTTATGCAGCCTTCCAGTACCTAAAGGGGGCCTACAGGAGAGATGGGGAGAGACTCTTTGTCAGGAAGCGCAGTGACAGGACAAGGGGTAACAGTTTTAAATTGGAAGAGGGGAGATTCAGATTAGATATTAGGAAGAAATTCTTTCCTGTGAGGGTGGTGAGACACTGGAACAGGTTGCTCAGAGAAGCTGTGGATGCCCCATCCCTGGAGGTGTTCAAGGCCAGGCTGGATGGGGCTTTGAGCCCTTTGATGGGCTTTTGCTCTAGTGGGAGGTGTCCCTGCCCATGGCAGGGGGTTGGAACTTGATGATCTTTAAGGTCCCTTCCAACTCCAACCATTCTATGATTCTATGAGGAATCTTTGAATCTTGAGAAATAATCCCGAGAGGCATCCCCACTCAAGGGGAGATCCTGGCCTGGGCTGCCCACTATTTACGGGGGTAAGATGATTGACTTAAGAGTCATATTTGCATATTGACCACAGTACCAGTGTTGTGGTCAGGCAGGCGCATGGCTCGTTAGCCCTTGCCTAGTCTGTTGTTGCCTGTCTCCCTGAAACCACCATCACAACTCCGTGCACCCATTACAACCACCATAGGTGGTACTCAATTGGGCAAGGTTATAGGACAGAAAGGTCAGGTTGGGGGTAAGGGGGAGCCCACCATCACACTGAAAAACAGCTTTCCTAAATTTCTTAAAAATTCAAAGAGGAAGAAAAAGAAGCCTTTATTATCACCTATTTATTGCTCAGTGGTTACATAGCAAGAGGAAGTTAGTAGATTTTTTTTCATGCTCAGGTGTGATGAAAAGTTAGTGACACGCCTCAGTATGTATCCCTCTCTCTCTTTTCTGCTTCCAAACATCCCATGGGATCATTTTTGCATGTGGAAACACTGTCAGGAGGTGTGGGCTGAGCAGTACAGGGCACGAGACCTCACATTTCTCAGACACGTGTAACAGTCACACAAGAGCTCAAGCTGATGGAGAGGTGTAAGTCCAGGGTACAAAAGAGCACCTTCCAGTCTGACAGTGGGTGACCTTCTAACACATCAGGCAGTATTCTGCATTGCAACACAGAGATGTACAGCTCAACTCTGGCTTACTTTTGTCATATGGAAAAAGATGAAGAAATACCTGCTCATTAGAGAGCCAAAAGCTTTCTGTTGCAAAAGTTCGGGTTTTTTTTTTTAAATTTTGCATTAAACAAAGGTGTACAAATACAGAACTAGATTTTACATATATAGTCAGTGTCCCAATGGCTTTGTGACAAACAGTAAAATACCAGTCTGAGCAACCAGGCAGTGTCATGTCCGTGTTTAAAAACACACTGTAGTGCTGCAGATAGTTAAAAAGGGACAGGACAAAACATGATCTAGCTGGAGGGAGAGCAGAGACAGATCTTCCTCCTTTCTGGACAAAAGGAGTCAGGATCCTTCAACTAGGGAAAATTTTCTTTTTTAATTTTTTATTAAGAGATACCAGCTAGTCCTGGGATGTGCAGAGCTCCGGGGGAGCAGAGTAAAGTTACAAGAAAAGGTGGCTACATGTGCCACCAAGAAATCCAGCCCTAACAGGAAGGGGCTCAGATGCATCGCCAATTCCCTGAAAGAAATCACAGCCCATCATGTGGGGAGTGTGCCAAGTGACAATGAATCCCAGAAAAGTGTCTCCACTTCCAGAGTAACGTGGAAGTGAACATCAGTCGCCATCAGGCCACACAATGCTATTCAGCTTGGCTTTGGCCTTGGCGATGAATTCCTCAGAGGCGCCAACAAGTGGAAGCCGTGGAGGTCCCATGGGAATGCCAGAAACAAAAGTCATTATAGCTTTAGTCTGTGCAACACCAAAACCTGGGTGGACAAAAGCAAAATCAGGTCATTTACAGATAGTTTTGCTTAAAGCAGTCTCTATACAGGTGTCCCAAAAAGCAGCAGCGCAGATTTCTTGTGTAATTTGGCATAAACCAGGCTTTAAGCACTTCTTGGAAGTGAAAACAGTGTAACTAAGAAGAGATGATCATACTTGCAGACAGGAAAGATGTTACAGTAAAAGTTACAGCTACTTATTACATTTATTTATACATTATAGCATGATTGTTTCCCTCTCAAAGATACCAAGCAGACTATTTTCTTAGACATGCACTTTAGGAACTAAAGTTCGTAAAGTTCACGTCAGTTTTACAGACGACCAGGCCTGTATGTGTGTTCCTTTCTCCTTGCCAAAATGTACTGCCACGCAGCCCTGACAACAGAAGAGACAGCACGAGTCCTCCACCGGTAAACCAAGCAAAAATCAGGCCACTTCAAACTTGGTTTTGCTGGTAGGCTGAGCTATCCCAGCTAATTCATCATCACAGCAACCTGATGTTTGCAGCCTCACAGCTATTCCCTGACACAGATTCACATAAAGCCAAGCCCTGGAAGTAGTAACATCCTGCTGACGTGACAATGATATTGAGATCCAGCTTAAACAACTGTGGGAAACTTCAGGAGGCCCCTCTGTCTGTAACTCAAGTGTCCTGATGTACCTCTGGAAATTCAGTCTTTGCCTCTTTATCTATAAGGCTAAATAATGATGCATTTCCTCTGACTTTTAACCCAAGAAATACAACCAAGCACTAAAGCTCTGCTAGATTCATTGGGGCTCACATATGTATAGCAAAACCACAGTGAACAGTTCATTAAATGAAAACCATGAAATGTCTGATTTAGTCTCCCTACACTACTCTAACTTGGTTGGTTTTTATTGCTTTTTATATTAAAACTGTTATACAACCAAGCACTAAAGCTCTGCTAGATTCATTGGGGCTCACATATGTATAGCAAAACCACAGTGAACAGTTCTCTTCACTAAGTGAAAACCATGAAATGTCCGATTTAGTCTCCCTACACTACTCTGACTTGGTTGGTTTTAATTGCTTTTTATATTAAAACTGGTTTTTTTTCTAAAAATCATTCCATTTTAAAATGCTTTGGCATTGTACAGCCTTAAACAGAGTTACTCTTAAGATATAGCAAAGCAGGAGAGATGAGTATCAAAGCTGTTTTCCTAGTGGAGCACCATCATTTTGGGAAAATTATTTCTAAAAATCATTCCATTTTAAAATGCTTTGGCATTGTACAGCCTTAAACAGAGTTGCTCTTAAATTATAGCAAGACAGGAGAGATGAGCATCAAAGCTGTTTTCCTAGTGGAGCACCATCATTTTGGGAAAATTATTCTCTAGAAAAGAAGCCAGAAATAGACTTTTGGTGACAGAACAAGGAAAATTATTCTCTAGAAAAGAAGCCAGAAATAGACTTATGGTGACAGAACAAGAAAAAAAAAAACAACCCACAGAAAAGAGTCAGGATAAGAAAAAGGGAAAATCATGGTCACAGCTTTAAAGCTGTGAGGTTTCACAGAAGAAGGAAGGAAGTGAGAGTGGAATCCCTTGGGGGATGCTTGATCAGTTCCCTTTGTTGAGCTCCTAGCTGCTCCTAACTCGGAAAACAGCGGACACATCATTTTTTCACTGAAATCTTTCAGGAAGGAAGTTCTGAGGGCACAGCAACATGTGAGTTTCTGGAGCACCAAGTCTGCATTTTTAGATACAACGAGGCAAGAAGGCAGTGCAGGACTTACCCAGTTTGATGACAAAGCTGAGAAATTCCCCAGTGAGAAACTAGAAAAGACAAGACAGTAGTTTTAGTAACTCCTTCAAATTTTAAGATGTAAAAGCATCTAGAGCTATTGTGTTATTGACATCGTATACAATTGCTACACAGCTTTGAGAAAAGCCCTTGGCCACCTGGCTGGTCTATGGGAAATACTAACTGAATTACATTGGAATAGGGGAAGGAGGGAAGGATATAAGAAAACTGTTACTCCCTCTCAGTCTGTCACTCATGTTCAAGCTGTCCCTCACTGCAAGCAGTCTGCCAACACTGCTAAGTCTCAGATCAGGCTCTAAAGGTTTAAAAATCTGAATATCCACCGCCTAGTGGATACTCCCTTTTTTAGAAGGAGTCACATGGAAAAGAAGAGGGGTAATGGGTACAAGTTATTCCAGGGGAGATTGGAGTTCCCTTTTTTAGAAGGAGTCACATGGAAAAGAAGAGGGGTAATGGGTATAAGTTACTCCAGGGCAGATTGGAGTAACAAGAGGAAAATTTTTGACAATGAGAACAATCAGCCATTGGAATAATCTCCCCAGGGAAGCAGTGGATTCCCCAGCATTGGAGGAAAATTTTTCACAATGAGAACAATCAGCCATTGGAATAATCTCCCCAGGGAAGCAGATTCCCCAACATTGAAACACTTTCAAAATTTGGCTGGACACGGTGCTGGGCCATCTTGTCTAGACTGTGTTTTTGCCAAGAAAGGTTGGACCACATGATCCCTGAGATCTCTTCCAACTTGGGTGTTCTGTGATAGTGAACCGACTTCCCAGAACAGATCATCATTTAGACCTTCATCCTGCAGTCACTTCTATTTTAAGGATACCTCAAATGTCCCATAAAAACATTGGTTACAGATTGTATACTAATTGCTCAGAACTCACAAATCTTCAAGGTGCCCAAAACCAAGAAGGGTCCAAGGCAGAGTGATTTGGGACAGTTGTCTGTCCTACATCATGTAAGGTATTCCCAGAACACTCCTAGTCAAGGGGCTTGCCATTGTGGGCTTGTTCAAGAAAAAAGGCCAGGCCATTGCTCACTCTCACTTCACCTCTAACCAGATGAGGTTAAAGAGTTGAAGGATAAGCAAGATAAGTCTTGGTTTAAAGTTAGTAAGAAGTTGTCAAAAAAGTGAGGAGAGATAAATAACAAGCAGGGGGTTTGGAGCTGAAAGAAGTTTCCTTTAATAAAGCTACTTTAGGGTATGGATGACAAAACCACACAGAAAACACCTCCCGTAAAGCTAGAGGAGAAAGCAAGCTGCTCCTAGAGGACACAGTGAAGATACTGTACCTGATACTTCCGTGCTAGTGCAAGGTCTGACTTTGCAAAGGCTTGCAACATCAGATTGGTTTTTCGGCCCAAATAGTTGTAAGTACTGCCAAAAAAAACCAAACCAAAAATAGAATCAGTAAATGCAAAGGAGAAGCTTAGAACCACCGAAACAAAAGAAGTAGTCACAGGCTTTTGCTGTTGACATTATAAGAATGCCATTATTATGATAAGAGATTCGTGTAGTCTTTGTGTGGTTTATACTGTCAAGCATCTGAAGTATGCCAAGCCCTATGGAAGAGCTTAGAGAGCAGATTTCTCTTCCCAGATTTTTCCAAATGGAACTGCTTTTCAAAATCAAAAATCGAAAGATACAATGAGGCAATACGGAAAGTCAATCACTTAATTTTCCAGTTGCATGTTCATTTAATGGATCATCTACACAAGAATACAGGTATCACAGTAATTAATCTAAGCAGCCTGGTTTGAGGAGCAGAAGACAAATGAGAAATTGAACTCAGCAAATCCCTTTTCCTCACAGACTTCTCATGTGAACTAATGATTTTAACTTCTCTGGGTTTTGGTTCCTTACCCACATAATGAAGATAAAAGCAATTCGCTACTTCAACAAGTTGCTATGAGGATAAAGAAATATGTTGAAACCTTTGGGTCAGTTTTCAGACTGCAGCAATAATCACCCAAACAAACAATCTGAGATCCCAGGTTATATCCCAAGTCCCATTGCTAGCACTTGGAGCCAGCTTATCCATCTGATTGCTACTGTACAGCCCTACCCTGCAAAATCCTCCATTGTGGTGACAGAAGATAGTTAAGAGAAATACTGTGTTGATAGTGGAAGATCCATCAATACCTTGTGTGTGTGTCAAAGGGAAGGAGTCCAAGCCATACTGACCTTCCAACTGCTCCATTTGCCCCTATTGCCAGTGCGCTCAACAGTTGCTAGTTTGGGGTGGGGGGAGAAAAAAACAAAACACATTTTTAATTCGTGTAACAAAAGAAAGAAAAAAAAAAGGGGTGGTGGGAGGGAGCAGCAAAAATACCTGGCACTGAATTTCTAGGGTGTCTTTTTTCCCCAAGGCTGAAGCAAGAGAAAGCCATAGAAGAAATACCTTTTAAGAGGAGCCTCTTACCTCATCCACCCCATAAAGAAACGCAAACTGTTCTCTCTCGTTCTTGTTTATACACTGTGCAAGGTCCAAGAGGTCCGTGTCGCTGAACTTCACACCCTGGAAGGTGGGGATCCACTCTTTTATTCCATCCAGCAACTCTTCAACACGAACTGTGCAGAACAGCAATCTCATATGAAGAAACACCCCCCCTTTCTGAAAGATTTCCCTGTCTTGTCCCCAAGAGGGACACTTACTGTTTTACAAGATGTTCACTTTTGGCCTAAGCCTACAACCAGTAAGACAATTTCAGTGTGATTATTTCCCAGAGTTATACAAAGATGTCTTTCCATCCTCTTTGAAGCATTCCTTTTACCAGATCAGAAGGGAAAGACCCTGGGTAAGTGAAAATTTAGGAATGAACTAGTAATAACGTATTTAAGAATAAATTCATGCATCCAGGAACACCACCTGCTGTCTAGAGCAAATAACCAAAGATCTGTATTCTATTCCTCATTCCTCTGCTAAATAATGTAACTTGAGAAGCACTTTGGTTTCACACAGCATTTACTAGCAAATGTGGTGAACGTACACAAAGAGAGTTAGTGGTCACTATCTTGCAAAAAAATCAGGATTCAACTATGATTAGCAAAGGCGTCACTATCTTGCAAAAAAATCAGGATTCAAAACTACGATTAGCAAAGGAAATTACCTATCCCAGTCCACACTAATTGCAAAGCCATGATCAGCATCACCTCCTCTGTCCCAGTTGTTCACTACTCCTAAGCTGTGACATTTTTTCCAATGAAGAGGAATTCAACTTATTTTCCAGTCTTGGATTCACCTCCCAATTTCAGAAAGGATCCTTTCCATTACAGCTTGTGTGTGAGAGGAGCAGAGGCCATACACTGCTGGCAGACTCATCACACCAGCCTCTGGGATTACCCAGGTTGGTATGAGCCTATGGGCTCAGGGAGAGCTGACTAAGCAGTACTTACTCTTCACGCCCGTCAGAGGAGGAATGTGATAGTAATAAAATGGCACCGCAGGGGCTTCAGACGCAACCTTCTGTAAGAAAGCAATCAGCTCATCTGGAAGAAAACAAGCAAGTGCCTCCATAAGAAAAGGAGACAATCTATGGTGAAAGACAGCTCAGATTCACAGCAGGCAGGGTCTCTGGAGAGGCCATCTATAGCTTGCATACCATACACAGCCAATCATATAATAACCTGCACACGTAATAAAAATTAATTGTAACAAAACTCAGAGGAAGATCTTGGGGAAGGCACTCACACTCATTCTCTTTCAGATATAGCTCACGCATGCTCTCTCACACGCAAACTACAAGACCTGCCTGCCAAAGTGGTCTCAGCAGCATCACTTGTGTGCAACACAGAGGACAAGGGACAAAGTTCACATTCACCTCCCTGCTCAATGGTGATGATGATTTTCAGACAACTTTTTTGTACCTTTTAGGAATCAAAGAGTTACTATGGCTGACATTCTTCCTGAGAACCTTGTTCACTGCATCCTTCAGAAATCCTAGGCAGTCTTCACATGGGTGTATCAGGAAGAGCAGCATGCTGAAACCTCATTGCTACCATCAGCAAAGGTCTTCTGCTCATCTTTGTGCTATTCTTCTGAGCTTACCAGTTTGATTGCCACTGATTATGTCCTTGGCTGTCAATACCAGCCATTCTGGCAATCCACTCTGGTCTATTCTGGTGCTTTCATATG
Source organism: Calidris pugnax (assembly GCF_001431845.1). Classification (NCBI taxonomy): domain Eukaryota; kingdom Metazoa; phylum Chordata; class Aves; order Charadriiformes; family Scolopacidae; genus Calidris; species Calidris pugnax. The sequence continues at coordinate 496,155 of NW_015090776.1, read as the reverse complement.
AACATTTCCATTCATAATTAATTCAAACAACTTTTAGCATTTTTGTTACAAACCTCCACTTTGTGTGGTTCTTTTATGTTACATTTATGATATTAAAAGCAAAAAACTCAATTTGTAAGTTCTTAGGTGCACAGAACCAAACCCAATCACCTCAGCAACAAGAGGTGGAACACAATGTGTGCTGATACACACCTGTGTATTAGCAGTTTATCAACTTGGTCAGTGTCCAGCAGGCAACAACATGGAACCAGCTGCTTCCTAGTGAGGCCCAGATCAAGCATAAAATCCAAAACATCTGTTCAGAAGACAGACTAGCTAACTACTCTTTCCATAAGCAACTCTTCTTTTTACAAGAGGGTAACAAAATACATCCCAAAAGACATCCTTCCCACTTCTTACGGGGAGAATTTTGGTATCTCCCATCTCTAAAAAATGTTTCTTCTAGGTTTTGCTTTTGCATGGCACCAGACACAATAGGTGAGCAAACATCATCACCAGAATATTTTCCAAAGAAAGAAGATGGCATTAATCCCTTATCTATGATAAAGGTTTGGAGGGCAATATAAAAGGCCTCAGCAGATCTGGCAATCACTTCTTCTCACCTTTGTTTGTGGGTTTGAAGAAGAAGGGGGCTATTACAGCAATACCACTAGCACCTATGGCTGCTGCGTGTCTTGCCTATAAAAGAGAGAATGGACAGTACCTGAAGGTACATTTGCTTTGCGTTTATTACACACATAGTGAAAAGGAATTATATCATATACACACCAGCTCCTGGGACTCTGGCAGACTTAGCGCTCCCACATGAATGATCACATGATCCAATCTGCACAAAAACAAATCCAGAAGTTTTGGGGAGGTTTCAGTGATGATCAAAAATACCGATCTGCCAAAATGACTCACTTCAGACCAGGGAGCCGCCGAACCAGAACTTCACTGAAGCTAGATTAAGCCTATGGTTAACCTGTGTTGACCTGACAAGCAGACACACAGGGATGCCTATATCGTAACACAAGATCTGGAATCCCCTGTTCCCTCTCAGCTACTCACTTGTCTTTTCCTTGGCACACCCATTCTTCCGCCAACTGCTTCCTCTCCTGGGTGTTAAGGGACAGTCCTTCTCCTGTTGTGCCATTCACTGTTTCAACACAACACAACACACTTGCTGAGGCCTGGCCTACACGCACTGGTTTTACTGAAGACAAGAAGTGACCCTTTTGATATTAAACAGAAACGTTTTTCCCTCAACTCATTTTAAGATAGCGATGGTCCACAGCAGCATCTGCGTGGGAATTGCAGTGTTATCATCACTAAATGCTTGTGTTGCAAACCTGGGTGTTTCAGGATCAGCAGCTCTGGGAGGAAGGAGGCAGAATCAACTGCTGAAACTGGGAAACTGCCCCCCAGCAGACACTACCTCCTTCTCCCAGCAGCGTGTCAGGCTATAAAGGGACACCCAGCTAGCCAGGCAGGGTGACTGCCTACCCTCTACCCCAAGGAAAGAGCACAACCTGAAATTCAGTGTCTCTGTCATGAGTGGAACCATGTGTCCTACTTAGGCTAAAGCACCCCTGGAAAACAATGACATGTCAGTATATTCAGTCACAAATGATTAAACAGATTAAACAGATTAAACTGGGACAGCTGAAGTCACTGCCACGCTCTGCTTTTTTGTCTTGGCACTCCTTCCACATAAGTTTTGAACCAAAATCTTATCACTGACTTCAGCTTACTTAACTACGCCCGGCTGTGAAGCCAAGTGGTTTAGCAGATGCTGTATTCTCTACCCAGCCATCCCTGCTGCCCCTGCACCAGTCCCTGAGACAGAGGCAGAAGAGAGAAATGGGAGCCATGACCAACTTGGTATCACCCAGTGCACCACGGGTCTCCTCAAGAAGCCCATTTGGCTTTGATGAGCCCACAGAAATGGGGTGTAGGCAAAAGCAGATGCCCTAAGTATCACCTACACTCTCTCCACCAGTGAACATAAATGTCTAGAATCATCCCACATCCACAGTTCCTCCACTATAGTCTAGAATCATCCCACATCCACAGTTCCTCTTATCAAGATACTCTTATCAAGATATCATAGGGTTGCCAGCCAGGTAAAAGGGTTTTAGCACAGTTTCCATCAAAAAAAAAAAACCCACTTACCAAAAACACTCTTCACATTCTGCTGTTTAGCACAGTTTCCATCAAAAAAAAAAAAAAAAAACACTTACCAAAAACACTCTTCACGTTCTGCGCGCTTACCAGATAATCCACATATTGACGAATCACTGAAAGGTTAATTTGTCTGAAATGAAAGGAACAGCAGCAACCTTAGGAGCCTCAGCAACAATAAGTCTCTGCTCACAGATACCAAACTTTAGAGAAACCAAAAAAAAAAGAGACAGGTATTTTTGAAACTTTGCATTTCTATGCACACAAAGTACCCCAAAGTATGATATGTGCTTAATGTGTTTAACATTTCAGGTAACAGTTCAGTTCTGAATTCTTTCTTCCAGCTTCTCTTCCTCCTGACAAGTAATTGATTCTTCCAGTCTTTTATCTCAATTGGTAATTACTGCAGGCTCATCACAGCAAAGGACCTTTTTTGGGAGATATGAGAGAACAAGAGGCACTCAAACCTTTTTGACTGTTGAGAGAAACAGGAGTCCTCTTGAGAGCACAAAGATATTTGCGCAAGTGCTGGCAAATAGTTAAACTATACTTATAACTGCTGGACACAGACCCTGAAATGGCATCTGCTGGATGTGACTTTGACCTCTCTCTCCCTCATTAAAGGATGAGGAAAGCAACAGACTTCCCTGACAAACAGGGGAATTGAATTCTAGGTTTATCTTCTCTGCAGGACAAACTTATTTCGTTTATCAGTGTATAATATTTCACCATGGTTTTAATTTGTCAAACATACAGATGAACCTTATGTTCTGGAAGTAATTCTGGGACCTTGCCTAGGTTCGTACATCACCCAAAACTTCACAGCTGCTTTCCCAGAACATATCTTACAAGGGCCAGGCGTGCCAGGCAGTGGGCTCAGCTCACTCTGTAAATACCATGTTGCAAGTCATTTGGGTAGAAATAAAAAATTAATTTGGAAATAAGTTTCCTTTAAAGCAAGAAATAAAGCAGCGACTGCAATGCAAATGAGCTCCCTGACTGAGACAGTGGCATGCTTTACAGCACTTCAAAAGTAAGGGATCACTGTCAGGGGACTGTACTAGCAAACCTCCATCGTCTTCCTCAAAAATACATACAAATCCTGACATGGTCCCCTTCAGAGAAGCTCAGGCTCCTTTGCTGACTCCAAACAACCCTGTCTTGCAACATCAGAATGTGGTAGGGAGGACATCTGCTTACTATCACTGCTTTGAGGAAGCCCCAATTTCAACTTTGAATGTTATTTTCAGAACTGTGCAGTCCTTGCAATATTTTCTTCTGGTTTAGGTTAATTCCATGTACGCAGACATACACGTGAATGCATGCATGAGTTAGCTCGGGTGAAGAAAAGTCTAAAAGGACATCAGATTTTGAGAATTATTTTCTAGCTCTCAAGAGCTCTTTTTAACTAGGACTGTAACAAATGGGAAAATACTGTAATACTCTTATGTATATAACCTCCACTATGATTTAATCTGCACCTACAAAAGTGACAGAAAAAGAGATGGGAGACTGATCCAAACTTTCCAAACCCAGATCTGCAGCACTTGCTGGGCAACAGGAGGATGCAGAGGCGAAGGGAACCCACTCTAGTGCCAGTGAGACCAACCTTAGCAGTTTCCCCATCCCATCAGAGAGCTGATTTAAAAACAAAGCCAAAACTGATCCAAGTAAGAAAGAAGGAAGACAGGGTTTTACGGTAACGGTAACAGTACAACTGACAACATGCCATGTTGTGATACAGGGTCATACTCACCCATCAGGAGTCATTGGAGTGAGTGTAGCTGCTACAAGGCCCTGTAACTTCTTTCCGGGCGTCATTGAGCTGTTTGGAAAAGACAGAATTAAAAGCAATTCCCTTCTTTCATAGAATCATAGAATGGTTAGAGTCGCAAGAGATAAATATCATCTTAAATATCATCTAGTTCTAACCCCCCTGCCCTGGGCAGGGACACCTCCCACCAGACCAGGTTGCTCAAAGCCCCATCCAACCTGGCCTTCAGCACGCCCAGGGATGGAGCATATTTATTTAAGCGGAGTTTCAACTAATTTCAGTTAACAGCAAAACCAGACAAAGTTCAGGAGAAGTGGACTTTGCGAGGGTGTTATTTCTGGTTAGAGAGAACTGTCTTTTTGTTGTTGTCGTCGAAAGAGTGACTTCTTGCAGCCAGCACCATCCCAGAACAGGGCTGGGACCACCCGGGGCAAGTCACATTTCAGAGACATCTTCTATTTTACCCTTCCTTTCCCATCTCGGCTGGCACATACCTGCTGACGCCGGGGCAGCCTGGAAAGGCACAGAGTTTTGCAGAGAACCTTCCTCAAAACCCTTTTTCCTCGAGAAAGCCGACCTCACGCTGACCCCATCCCCGGAAGACCGCAGCCCCCCTGCCCGGCCCCGGCCCAGCCGAGGGGAAGGCCGGCCCGTCCGGCCGGGCGGGCGGCTCCGCTCCCCCGATCCCTCCCCTGGCTCCTCCCGCCGGCCCACAGCTCCTCACAGGAGGCGGCTCTTCTTCATCTCCCCTCCTCTGCCTCCTCCCCGCCTTCCTCCGGTTGCCCCATCCCAACAGCCGCAGTCTCCCTGTCACCCCCCCCCTTTTACAACGCGCGCTTCCAAGCTAAGGCTTCTTTGGATGGTCAGTCGCTATTTGCCAACTTTTAAAAGTAAAAAAAAAACAAAACCACCAAATAAACTTTAAAATAATGAAAAAAAAAAAAAAAGAATAACAGGGTGGAGAGATAAAAGAGCTGGAAGTGAGGAGACCCCAGGCTCTAGAGAACAAGTCGTCTGAGGAGAGGCTGAGGGAACTGGGCATGGTTAGTATGGAGAAGAAGAGGCTGAGGGGAGACCTCATTGCCTTCTACAACCACCTGAAAGGAGGTTCTAGAGAGGTGGGGGTTGGCCTCTTCTCCCAAGGGAATAATGACAGGAGCAGAGGAAACGGTCTAAAATTGCGGCAGGGGAGGATTAGATTAGATATCAAGAAGAATTACTGCACTGAGAGGGTGGTCAAGCACTGGAACAGCCTGCCCAGGGAGGTGGTGGAGTCACCATCCCTGGAGGTATTTAAGGAACATGTAAACATGACACTTCAGGGCATGCTATAGTGCCCGAGATTCTTGGTTTTTGTGTCTGTGGGTGGGTGTTTTGCTGGGTTTTTTTTGTGGTTAGACTCAGAGGTCCCTTCCAACCATCAATAAACTGCTATTCTGTGATTCTTTGCTGGAGGAATGGTACCTACCCTAGCCAAGACCAAGGGCAGCGCTGGGGAGCATCAGGGCAGGAGATCTGGGAGCATTTGGTTAACAGCTCTACGAATTTCAGCAGGGAATTTCTGCCCAGGCACAAGCCGCTGTAGAAAGAAGGAGATACCTTCTTGTTGATGGCTTAAAAAATGAGGGAAGCCTGGGTGCAAACTAGAAGTGTGTTTGCCTGAAGCTCCCCTTAAGATTGTCCACCCATGCGCTCCGGAGCTGCACGAGAGAGAGAAGTTCATGCTCCTGCTGCAATTATCAGCATCAAAATGCCCTCCTGGAGCTCTCCGCTAGAGAGACACCACATCCACTGCACGGTGCAACAGAAATCAAAGCGCACTTCAGTGCCATGGAGCAAGATGGATTTGGGAAGGCTCGTCGTGGTAAGTGAGGAAGCAAACCCTCGCTGCCTTGTCGTAAAGGGAACAAGCACCAGAGGGCATGTCAAGAGCTTGCGAAGGCCTGGGAACTGTGACAAAGATCATCTCTGATTAAAAGGTTATTTTTTTCCCCAAACAAATTAGTCACACTTCATCTTTTCTCTGTTCCCAGAAAAAAACAAAGGTGCAACTGGAGATGAAACCCCAAACTACAGTTCAGTAATTTAAGGGTGAGCATCAGAATATTATCATTATAGAAAAACAAAATCCCATATGCCCCCAAAATTCAGCATCTTTTCAACTCATCATACACCTCTGCATTTATTTTAGGTGACAAATGCGCACATTTCACCCTCAGGGTCCCAAATCTGTACTCAGCATGAAATCTAAATGTTGTGGCATTGAAGAAATAAGCCAGGTATTGACCCCCGTGCCTCAGCCCCCTTTGGCACCTCTGCATTTATTTTAGGTGACAAATGCGCACATTTCACCCTCAGGGTCCCAAATCTGTACTCAGCATGAAATCTAAATGTTGTGGCATTGAAGAAATAAGCCAGGTATTGACCCCCGTGCCTCAGCCCCCTTTGAAAAGGAGAGGTCGTATTTAGCTCTTCTGATCTTTGCCATGGCTATCTACCTGCCAGCTCTGCAGATAACTGTCTCTGATGGATGCCAACTGTGGTGGGGACCTCCTGTTACTCAGCGCCTCTAACTCATCGTTCTTTTACAAATCATCACAATTTGGGTAATAGAAACCCAAACCAGTAACGTGTAAACGTGGAATGTACGAATAGAAAAAACCATGACATAAACCAAAAGCCACAAGATGCGTAGAAATGAGAAGGGGAAGACCCACTTCATTTTGGCCCCACTAGGTACACCACCAAGACCTGGGTGCAGCTCATGTTGTGGGGGCTGCAGGACACCATGAGGACTTCAACCACGGAAGACTTCGGCTGCATGTTTCTTCATCTCCTGCCCATTTCTTGCTCCACTGCAGCTGGTCAGGAATCCAAATCGTCTCCCAGTAGATATGACCAGCAGACCCCCAGCACCTCTTAAGACAAGGCAGTGCCCTGCACAGATTTGTGGCTGATACTTAACAGGGTCAGAAGAAAAGAAGCTATGAAAGGCCATATAGAGTCCATATGGACTGACCTCCAAAAAGATGTCAATAGGTCTTTCTTGAATATGCCCCAATGCCTGCAGCTCGCTGCCCTCCTGTGGGTTTGGTTTGCTTCCTGGGGAAAATCATGTGGGTTTTCTATACCCATCCATGAAGCAGGTGCAATAAAACATTCTGCCCTCAGTGTGCCCTTCCATTAGAGCACGTTAATGCCTGCAGCTCGCTGCCCTCCTGTGGGCTTGGTTTGCTTCCTGGGGAAAATCATGTGGGTTTTCTATACCCATCCATGAAGCAGGTGCAATAAAACATTCAGCGTGCAATTCCATTAGAGCACATATTGAGAGCATCCAGTGCCTGCAGTAGAGAGAACAATCCCCCGTTGTTGTGTACTCTGGGAGCACATTTTTCATGTATTCACATAATAATCCCAGGAGTTTGGGTTTGTGGTATTCCTCCTCCATTCCAAACTATTCTCACTGTGGGCTGTTCAGATGCAAAGGTCTTTCTCTGGGGTTTGGCTTTATTAACAGGTTCTCACAAAGCACATGTATTTTTCTTTTCTTTGAGGCTCATCTTGTTCTTCCAGAAACCCTCTCTTCTCTATGCTCTTCCATTCCTATGGGTAATTTCTCTTTTTGCAGGCTGAACAGTCCCAGCTCGCTCAGCCTCTCCTTGTAATACAGATTCTTCAATCCCATGATCATCTTCGAGGCCCTTCACTGGACTCACTCTAGGAAGTCCATGTCTTCCCTTTACTGGGTAGCCCAACACTCCAGATGCATCTTACCAGGATGACCTCCCTCGATCTGCTGGGAACTCTCTTCCTAATGCAGGATACTGCAGTGGCACACTACTGGTTTGCATTCCACTCGTCCACCAGGACCACCACGTCCTCTTCAACCAAGCTGCTTTCCAGCTGGGTGGCTCCCAGCCTGTACTGGTGAATGAGTTTATTCCTCCCCAGCTGCAGGACATTGCACTTCCCTTTGTTGAACTTCATGCAGTTCCTGTTGGCCCATTTCTCCAGCATCACAAGGTCCCTCTGGATGGAAGCACACTGATGGTCCATCAGCCCCTCCTTCCAGCTTCATGTGACTGCAAATCTGCTGAATGAGGGTGCTCTCTCTGCTCCATCATTCAGGTCATTAATGAAGAGGCTAAGCAGTAGCGGCGCCAAAAGAACAGAGTATTTCAGGAAGTTCAGAGACAATCCAGTGACTTCTAGAACCATTCAGAGAACGTTCAGAAGATTTTCTGAGTATTTTAAGAGAGTTTTAGAGCTACTTCATGCTGTTGACAGCATATGAGAGAGGTGTTACAGAAGCTTGAACTGGTTTAGAGCTGCTTAGAACAGTTTGTAGAAGTTAGAGATTGGTCTAGATGGGTTTTAGAGCTGCTTAGAGGAATTTTTGGAGCTGTGTAGAGGAGTTTATAGAGTTGTAGAGATTTAGAGGCATTTTACATGTATTTAGAGACACATTAGTGCTGCTTATAGCAATATAGAGGAGGCTTTAGATCAGTTTAGAGGTGCTTAGAATTGTTTATAGGGGTTTTAGAGGAGTTAGCTCCATTTAGAACAGCACAGAGCTGCTTAGTGCTGTTCAGAGCACTTTAGAGGACTTCAGAGATGTTTTAGCAATGTTTCTCTGAACAGAAGTTTCAGAACTGCAGAAAGAATTTCTAGAGCAGTTGCAAGGAGACTTAGAGGGGCTTGAGATCTATTTTGAAGCATTTTACTGCTGCTTAAAGAAGTGTGGAGAAATTTTACATATTAATGTTGTCTAGAGGATTTTCGGAGAGGTAAGAGTGGAGGTTTTAGAGGAATTTATGGCTTCTTGCCATGTTTACAGTTCATTAGAACAGTTTTAGAGCTGTTTAGATGTGTTGTAGAGCAGTGTAGTGCATTTTAGAGGTATTCTGGAGCTGTTTAAAGAAGTCCAGACTGATTTAGCATCACTCTGGAGTGTTTCAGAATCAGATGATTTGAAAAAGTGTAATTTAGAGGGTGTAATAACAGCTCCTTAAGAGCTCATCCAAGATGTTTTCTAGCTGTCTAGTGGTATTTGAGGAGTTTAGGGCACCTCACAGCATATTCAATGAGTTTTAGAATTGCTTAGAGCAGTTTAAGAGGCCCAAAGAAAATTCAGGGATCTTCAGATCAATATAGAGGAGTTCTACATAAGATCAGATGAATCTGAAAGCTGCTTAGAGGAGGTTTAGAAAGATGTTAGTGCAGTTTAGAGGACCCTAGCACTCTTTAAAGGGTATATATTACATAGAATCATAGAATCATTCAGGTTGGAAACGACCCTTGGGATCATCGAGTCCAACCATCAACCCTACTCTACAGTAAAGTTCTCCTCTACAGCATAACCCCCAACACCACATCTCTTAAACATTCAGGGATGGTGACTCAACTACCTCCCTGGGCAGCCTCTTCCAGTGTCTGACCAGACAGCTCCTCAGAACTGCTCAGTGTGCTTTTGAGTAGTTTTGGAGGAATTTGGAGTTATTTTTCAGACCTTTAGAGCTCTTTACAGGAAATTTAAAGGCATTTTAAAGGTGGTAATAAATAGAGATGTTTAGAGCCATTTAGTGGCAGTTTAGAGCTGATTAAAAGAGCTTTAGAGTGGTTTAGAGACCACTTAAGAGTTGTGTAAATTACATCTGGAGGCAATTGCCTCATTGCAGCAATACAGAGGTGCTTACAGCTCCTGAAAGCCGATTAAAGGTCATTTAGAGCAATTTAGAAGAGGGATATAGTGGTTTAGAGCCTCCTACAGGGGGTTAAAATCTTACAGTCCTTCAGAGACGTTTTGAGAGCTTTTAGAGTTGCCCCAGCCCATCACCCCCCAGTTCAGTGCTGGTTTAGGGTTGGGACTGTCTTCCCACATCCCTCAAAGCCATGATTGCTGTTTCTGACTCCCTTCGCTGCCTCTGTCCCTCTCCCCCAGCCCTTGGGTGAGGGTTTTGTGTTTCAAGGAAGTCTTTGCTTAGCTTTGGAAGGAATGCAATTAAGATGATGATGGTAAAGATCTAAGAATCTCTGTTATTTACGCTGGTAAGTGTAATTATAAGTGTAATTACCAGAAGGAAAAAGAACTGTGCTTTAGCCAAAACCAACAGGCAAGTTATTCCACAGAGGTTTGAAGGACACCATAGGTGCAGTTCAGCAGTACTACAAAATACAGTGTATAATTACTAACTCTCTTCATTCCAGGGCAAGTTATTCCACAGAGGTTTGAAGGACAGCATAGGTGCAGTTCGACAGTACTACATAATATAGTGTATAATTACTAACTCTCTTCATTCCTCACACACCATCAGCAAATGAATACCTGCACGTCCCCTTACACTAACCTCCCTAGTGCTAGCACACCACATGCAATCAGCAGTGCAAATGATGTATATGAGAGTTCAGAGACTAAAGGATGAGAGAAAGAAGAAATAAATTTACTGTCACCATTTAAAATACTTCCTCTCCTTTATACTCACTTCAAGTGCATGTTTAATGCCAAATACATCCTTCCAATGGAAAAAAAACCCCACCAAACAAACAAGAAAACAACCAAAACCCCAAAACATTTAGGAAGGCTTACATGGGAATTTATATTCAGGAGAATCTGAATACACGAACTCGCATTCAGGTTCTAAAATCTGCATTGTAAATTTTTGGCAAGGCAGAAGAAGAATTTAGGCTGTCTGCAGCTGCAGTGTGCTGTGCAGTGACCGGAAAAGCATCTTCCCACTTACCAGTGAAATAAGCAGTAAAGTGTCAGTGCTGCCAAAGCTCAAAGGATAATAAAGGCACCACTGAAAACAACAACAATTTGCTATTTTTCCTTCTTTGGGATAAAAATACAGTTTTATAGATTTAAGCAATGTTTCCATAAGGAAAAGAAATGAAAATTAATGTCAAAAGCTTATCTAAATAACTCCATAAGGAAATTTCAAATAGGAAAGTTAAAAACACCTTTTTGTTGACGTATGCCAACATAGTGGATTCACATATCTATTAAGAAATCCATTATTTAAATAACTGATTTGCTGAGGTAGGTTAACAACTAAAGCCAAAGGCCCTCCAAGTTTCCTCCAGACTATTTGGTGTTGCTGTGTTAACATTTCCAATATTTTCTATGCTGATTACAATTTACCATCCCTGTCCTTTACTTCTACTTTCCCCAAACCACACTCCTCTCTACCTATATACAGTTTTGACATCTGGATTTTCCCATCTCTCAGGCTACTATGAGTGCAGTTCTGTTGGGGCATAATTAAACTATAGTTTTGCTTCTGTTTCTCTCTGCAATAAATAAATAAATGTATCCAGATACAGTTTTCTTTCAAACTGAGACCCAAGTCTATTTTCAGAACAAATATGAAATACCCAAGCCAAAAAGATGAAAATTAAAAAAGACAACACCTGTGAAAGTGATGAAATTCTGTTAAATACCATCTTGGCTGGCTGGAGTTCAGAAGTACATCAGCTGAGAAGCTCAGGTGATGTCATTATATGTAGAGCATCTACCTCATTTTCTCTGCTCTAAATCTACAAGTGCAAGAATCAAAAGAAATACTGACCTCTCCGATTTTAAATTTGAATTTTAAACTGTTAAGTTGGATATCAATTCTGCCTTGGAAGCTTGTCAGCTTAACTCTGTAGAATTGAGCATAACCTGGAGGATTTTTAACCAAGTTAGGATCCCCTAACTTGGGATTTTCTTAACTGTCCTAACAGACATTCAGACTGTTGCAGGTGCTGCATAAAAGAGGTTTAACATGCCAACATGTTAATTTTTGAGATGTTAAAAAGCTTAAATGTTTAATCTTCCCATTAACACTTCACTAATAGATACTAGAGGATATTCAAACACAAGGCTTTAGAAAAAGAACTGTCATGGTGCACTGGATCCATTAGTGAGCTAAAGTGACCAACTGGCAACCAAGAGAGTTTGAGGGACTTTTGAATTAAAGCAGAGCTCACCTCTGAATGCAAACAACAGTGCCATCTGGTGCAGAATGCAGCATTGGCTCATCTTGAGAAAGGTTCTTGAAGAATCCGTCTCTGGAGGCCTTATTTGCATAATCTAAGTAACAAAGATGCCCACTGAAAACCCACATCAACTACCAAAATCCCCACTGTTAGATGGGAGAAGTTCTGATGCAATCCTTTCTCGTGCAACTAAGATCAGGAAGAAGCTTAGGAGACAAAGCATCAGCCAGGAGAATGGATCGATGTGTGCTGAGGTGGTTAGTTGGACTGAGAGGCCAGAAAGAGAATGCCTTCCCACAGCCACGCATCACTATTGCGTGTGTGCCAACAAATACACTCACAATTAGACTGCAAGGGTTTTGTAATGGATTCCTCCTCCTGCTTCACATTACCACAGTGGTTCTCAACTCATACTGCTGAAGAGCTATCACAATAGAGACACGCCTAGCAAGACGCTCGTAATTTTTCAGTTCTGTCTTCATGTCTTTTTGGAGACAGTGGAAAATATTATTATTGTTTTAGGAGACCATTTTATTTAACGTTTTTTGTAAGATACTAGTCCTTATGCTCTGGGCCTGTAGTGGTTGCTACTTCTTTCTCTGCATTGCTTGAGAGCGTTATTTATGGCACGGATCGTTGGTGACTTCAAATACTGGACATTCGTATTTGTAAGAAACAATTACTAAATGCCTGTTCTCCATAAAACTGCTTTTTTTGAGCCCTCTCTCTGAGTAATGTTCTCAGATGATTTAACGCCTGGCTCCTTCCCCTTCAGATCTGTCTTTGCAAAGACAGGGTATTCTCTCTCACCTTAGGCTATAGCTTAAGTCATTGTTAAATACCATCTTTTTTTTGAGCCCTCTCTCTGAGTAATGTTCTCAGATGATTAACGCCTGGCTCCTTCCCCTTCAGATCTGTCTTTGCAAAGACAGGGTATTCTCTCTCACCTTAGGCTATAGCTTAAGTCATTGTTTAATACCATCTAACATCATTGTGTCAAGGCTTTCTTCTAGCAAACATTGTTACCTATGTTACATTGATCCTGCTTCCCTAAATGAGATGTTCTTGTCTTGAGACCTTATTGCTCTCTACAACTCCCTGAAAGGAGGGTGTAGAGAGATGGGGGTCGGTCTCTTCTCTCAAGTCACAGGCGACAGGACAAGAGGAAATGGCCTCAAGTTGCGCCAGGGGAGGTTCAGGCTGGATATTAGGAAAATTTTTTTCACTGAAAGGGTTATCAGGCATTGGAATGGGCTGCCCAGGGAGGTGGTTGAGGCACCATCCCTGGAGGTGTTCAAAAGACGGGTTGATGTAGTGCTGGGAGGTATGGTTTAGTGATGATGCTCCTTGTTTGTTGTGTGGATGTCTATTTTTTGTCAGTTAGGTTGACGGTTGGACAAGATGATCTTTAAGGTCCCTTCCAACCTAGAAGATTCTGTGATTGTGTCAAGGCTTTCTTCTAGCAAACACTGTTACCTATGTTACATTAATCCTGCTTCCCTAAATGAGATGTTCTTGTCTTGAAGATAAAAATTCACCTTGTTTTGTGTTCTTGTTTCTGAGAAGAATCTGTCAAATAACAGAATGCGGATAAATTTGGAGGGAAAGATGAATTCATTTCCTCTCTTTCCAGCACTCAGAGAGGACTGCAAGTTTCCTGAGGATTTAGATAAGTATTAATGCTGGCTAGAGAAGTTGACTGAGACAATTGCTTGTGGGGTTCAGCTGATAGCTAGATCCCTAAACAGATTCATATTAAAAAATAACCCTTATTTTGGAAAGAAGCCAAGTGAATAATGCAGTATATGAAGCTGAGAAAGCTTCCACTCTCTCTCTGGGCTCTAAGAACAGAAGACAGGAAGGTTTTTCATGGCAACCTAAGGAAGGATTAATTTAGGATTAATTCTCCAAACCTAGAATGATTCCAAAATGTGACCTTCAGCAGAGGGATTTTGGAAAATGCCAAGTCAAGAGTGCTCTGGTGTGGTGCTGGACATAGGAAGCTTTTTATTTGGTCAAGAGCAGTCAGTTCCATGCAATCTCTGACAAAGTGAGCAAGGAGTCACTCATTTAGCAAGATCTTAGGTAATGCTGTCATCAAGTCAGCTGTTGAAGGTAGCAGGAAAATGCAATAGTTTCATGTGTAATTTGTAACAAATTAGCTGGAATCAGGCAAAAAGCAGGTGGACAAAATCTGCATTTCCAGAAAGCAAATGATTTTTGATTGAAGGCCAATCCAATGGTAACAAATTAGTGTGCTGACATAAAATGCATAGCTTAGAGCATAAGGCCTAAATAACATCATTAGAGCTATGGCAGAGATTTAATTTCCATCATCTGCAAAGGGTAATATGGAATATCCTTGGAACAGTACTATAATACATTGAACTGCTGCTTTAGAAAGCTGTACACTTATGCCTCTTTATTTTCCTTGCTGGAAGTGAGAATGAGATATAAAATAGAATTTGCTAGAAGCCTTTCTATTTCTTTAGAAACAAGAAGAGGCTTCTTTTGGGAGATGAATTTGCAGAAAATCTTCTAACAACATAAAAAGATATTTTTGCTGCCCTGGTCTATTACTTACAGTAACTATAAACATCACATGCACAACTTCTGTGTTGTGAAGTAAGGCCTTCTCCATCATCTGATAAGTGTGTGTTTGCAAAAGCAAACACCATTTTTACGTGAAGAGTCTCAGTTCTTTAAATCAAAATCATTATCAAACACAAGGCTAACTGATGCTCTGACAAGCTTAGGCAGAAATGCAGAACTGGCTGGAGCATTTGGGTTGAAATCCCTTGTTAGAGCTTATGAGTGGCCATACCTGGAGACACATACATCCCTCTCTTCCTCACACACAATTTTTGCTACAGACTTGTCGGTTACAAGAACTTGACTCAAAGTTAATCATTAACCATATTGTAACAAAACATAGTTTCCTGGGCTTCTCCAATCCTGGCACAATTAGGTCAATGGAAAAAGATTCATCTTTTTTGTGCAAGCAGTCTGTGCTTGCCTTTAGGGATGAAGGCACCTTACAACACACTTGTATGGATGTGACAGCAGCTGTTGTAATGTTGCCTCAGAGCAGACGTAAGCATTTTTGCTTTATAGCATGTTGCTTAAGGTCTTGTCTGGGCTTGTTAGAGGTAAGTGTAGATATAGTCTACAGAGAGGAAAATGGAAGTCCCAAGTGATCATATCACAGTCTTGTCCTTATACTTCTCCAATAGAAGTTGCTAGCCTGAAAAAACATTACTTAAGTACAAGTTCATTATGGTGTTCTGCCCAGAAGTACCCACTGAAAATAGTAAAATTAAGCTACAAACCACATGCTTTTATATGCTTGTGCCCTCATCTCTACTCCTTCAGTTTAAGGCAACAGTACAGAAAAGCATTGCTTTGTCAGCTATTCTAGAAAATACCAGCCAAGTCCCAGACACATAGATATGCCATTAAACAGAGGTGTCATAGGCTACCTTTGAGACTTAATCACTACCTATTTAATTAGTACATTTAGGGCTCCTCTGTGGGCAGCAACTCTTTGCATACAAGAAGTTGGTGTTTATATAAGTAGTATGAGCTTTTGTTAATGCCATTTTTGCTTTTCCCTGTGCAGCAGAGGCAGCCAGGCAAACTAGCAGTGTTCCTACGCTGTTGAACTTCCCTGTCATACGTTCTGCAAACTACTGGGACCTCAAGGTGCTAAATCAGTTCTTTCATGTTATTTTCCTGTGTAAAAGGCAAGGGGTACAGAGTTAGTGTAGTCAGATTTTCCCCTATTTGGAGGTACCAGTGAGACTGTGTGTCAGCTTCCATCATAATCCCTTCTCCATCCCCCTAATTATATACGGTTTGCGTATGTATGTAGTTATGTAAAGAATACATGTCCCTCATGCCTGCCCCACTGTCTCTTCCAACTGTTGACATGTTCTCTCAACTTATGTGTGAAAAACAAGAGTGTTGGAAAACAACCTCTTGATAAAACACTGATGATTGTTCCCCAGCCTCAGGCTACTCCACCAGGAACAGTTGGCTCTTTGTTGGGGACAGAAACAGCAGCTGGACACATACAAACTGACTGGGGATTTGTTCTGGGCCTCTCTGTTTCAGAAACAAAATGAGAATTCACAGGGGGCTTGTGTTTACCTACAGATTAATTACAGTCTACACTTTTAACTTATACTTGTATACCTTTCAGATACTGCTTTCATCTAGTTGTGGCCACTTTCTGTCACATTTCCCTCCACAGCATCTCCACAGTAGTACATTTCCTAGAAATTCCTCTTTTATGTCTGGAATCCCTTGGCCTTTTTCTTCTGATGTTCATTTTCTCCCTTGTTAATATCGCTGCTTCAGATAGTGTAATTGCCCCCCTTTCAAAGCAATACTTCTCTGTGCTCACAATTGGGGTAGATTTGGCCAAACTGTCGTGGCCAAGTGTTGTTTAAAAAAGTGTTAGTTTTTTTACTTCTCTACTCTGGAGAAAATAGTTACTAATCCACACTTGACAGGAATGTTAGGGTGAGAGAATAATGGAACAGCTGACCTTACACAAGCACGAGCCTTTGCTTGCCAGTAGCTCCTGAGCAAAGACCACGAAGTAGCACCTTCTGCTTCTCCAAACCGCCCTGCTGATTCTCCTGTTTGACACAGAACACAGGTAAAACTGACAGAAAGTTCACTTGGTAAAATAAAACTACAAAGCATGCAGAGAACTGACTCTGCATTTCAGTCCTTAGTGTGTTCTAACAGGCTCCACTACTAAACCACTCCTTACACCACCCCACTTCTGTGGCTTTAGAGCTTTGTGGCTTTAGAGATAGGTTTGCAATTGCTGTTTGGCATGGGTTTGGATTTTTTTACTTCCCCCTTTCAGAATAGAAGTGTTTCGTGCAGCATCCTGATGAAGTTCTTCTCTGCAAGCAAAATATGTTCTCTGTTAAAAGTCATTCTCAGCTACTGATTTCAAATGTCCCAGAGAGCTCAGCTGAATTTGGCTGCAAGGAATTTGCACACAAACCAGGACAAACACAGGAGGTGCTCTCAGAGCTCAAAACTGTGAAGTTTAATCTGCCCTATTGTGCTGGTACCTAAATATGTCTGGAGCTGTAGCTGATTAAATGAAGAGTCCAGCTTCACTTTGTGTATTATAAGCAGGACAGAATTTCACAATAGCTTTGTATAACCCCTTTGTGCAGATATCCAAGGGCTGGGGGGGGGGCTGATTAGTCTCAAATACCGCTCAAAACAGACAGCCATTATAGAACACTGTCTGTCTTTCATAACATGCCAGCAGAAATCTCGTGAGGATGGCCTTAGTTTGCAGCCAGACTTCTACCTACTATTTTACTCCAGGGGTAAAAAGGAAAAGCTGACACGCCGTGCCATCACTCTCGCATAATTTGAGTCAGGGGGAAAATGTTATTTACGTGAAATTCTTTCTCTCAAGAGCACAAAACCTGCCGCTGACCCTGACAGAAGTAGGCACAAAGCCATGGAAACCAGGGGAAGTTACACAAGGGTGCTGAAATTGTTTATGGAGCCAGATCACACACTGGACCCAATGTTGCCTCGTGGGCAGTAGGTGGGGCTTTCGGCATTTGCGTGGGAGCGCTCCAATGAGACCCAGAGGAGGACAAAGCTACAGCCTTCTGGTTTTCATAACAGCATCTCCCTCCAGTAGGGCTGAGGCAGGGGCGGGGTTTGGTGAAACTAAAATAAACACCAACAGGCAGCATTTTGTGAGTATGTGCAGCCTCAGAAGGATAGACTGCAATAGCTAGAAGGGCAAGTACAGCTTGAAACGTAAGTATATCTACTTTCTCTGCTTTCTTAACATAATTAGTGGCTTGTGGGATGTCATGTTCTGGCTTCATTTACTTGCTGCATCACTATAACCTGTGAAGATGCCTACTATACTTTCTGTCCCGTGGCTTGTGGGATGTCATGTTCTGGCTTCATTTACTTGCTGCATCACTGTAACCTGTGAAGATGCCTACTATGCTTTCTGGCCCATGTGTTAACAGCTGCAGAAAAAGCCTAAGACACCCTACAGTACTATCTACATGAACAGATGGGAATCTCAAAGCTAAGCTTTCCTGTAGATCTAAAAATTCATTCAACTGTAAACGCCCATGTGTTAACAGCTGCAGAAAAAGCCTAGACACCCTACAGTAATATCTACACGAACAGATGGGAATCTCAAAGCTAAGTTTTCCTGTAGATCTAAAAATCCATTCAACTGTAAACATTTGGAGGATTCTTCTCAGTTTGTCTTTTCCCTCTCTCCCCCCAAGCATTGTTTTATGTAATTCAAAAATATTTCATACATGCAGTCATCAATAGTACTGGCCACAAAGTTATAAAAGACAGAGCTGTGAGAGATGTAACCAGCAGTTAAGAAAAGGTGTGTCGGGGAGGGGTTGGAATTGGCAAGTACAGAGACAAGCCAGGTCCTACAGGAGCTAGAAGAACATTTACTTCTCTGCTTTCTAACATACCCAGGGAGCACCTGAAGAGAAACATGTTTTCTATCAAGTTGTAGCAAGGAGAAAGTGATAGAGAAGCAGCATCTTTGCCTTTGAAATGGCAATGGATAAGTTACTGTAGGATGTTTGAGTATAACTGCTCACATTTGCTTCTAATAAAATGATTGTATTCCTGCTTTATTATTATCCTTTGTGGAGTTGTTAATATTATTGACAAAAAGTGTATTAGAATGCAACTGCTCAGCTTGGGACTGCAGTCCCCGGTGTCCAGTCATTCTGGTAAAGAATGCAGAAGTTGATGCAAGGCTGAAAGGCTGGGACAGGGAGGGGGAACTTCTAATAAAATGATTGTATTCCTGCTTTAGTATTATACTTTGTTGAGTTGTTAATATTATTGACAAAAGGCTGGGACAGGGAGGGGGACAGTCCCTGCTCTTAACCACTGGCATCAAGTCTCCTGCTGCATGATTCTCTGATCTTCCCTTACTCTATGGTAACAACTGAAGGAGATGCTAGAAAATCTCAGCACGTGAGTGCTCTCTGCACTACTTATTTTAAGGACTGCAAGTGAAATCAGAGCCAGAAGGATTTTTGGGGGTGTTTTTTGTTTGGTTGGTTGGGGTTTTTTCGTAAATGTTTTTCAATCCAAGAGATCCCAAAGAGAAAACTTGTAGCTACCTCAAAACCAGGGTACAGAAGGAAATTAATAGTATTCAACAGTATTCTACGTGTCATAAGAAAATTGAAACCAGTAAGAAAGTAGTCAGGTAACACAAGGCAGTTCTTCATTTTACAAAAGTAGCCATGGTACAAAACCAGGCATTCACAAACACCATATTAAAGATGGCATCCCTTAAAGACCTTACCACTGGAGGTGGGACGTGCCGTGAATTGCATCGCTGCACTTCTAATACTAAAAGCCCACAAAAAAAGTAGAGCCATGAGTGACAGAGCAGTGCCTTCTCATTGTGTGGACTGCTATAAACCACTGAGGAGGCCCAGAAATGAAAATAAGTTTGTTCTGTTACCCAACAAACATGCAGTTAAGTCATACGCTGAGAAGACAATGTACTATGACCTGGCAAACAAGAAAATGGATTAACTAACTACATGCTGGTTTTGTAAAATGAAGCACAAAGGACATCAAAGACTTTCTCAGGATGTAGGTTATGCACTATAAACTGCCTGGTATTGACAAAAATCATAAATCAAGGCTCCTAAAATCTCAAGAATTTTAACCAGATGTGATTATTTCAAGTGATTTTGATTATATTCACTTGCTTTATTTCGGGACAGTGAGAGGAAGTTGAGTGTTTTCCTGTTTTCAGCTTTTTCCTTCTGTGTGTAACTGGGAAAGTAGCTACATGTTCATAAATACAGAGGATCTTGTCTGTTCACAGGACTCCAAGGCTAAAGGCCTTAAGAAAGGCATCAGCTATTATGAGAGGCCCAATAAAGTTAACAGGCAGAGTTGATACCAGAGTAACCATCGACACCAATCCCTTTTCACCCAGAGTGGTTGAACTTCTGGTCACTTTTACTTACGGATTTCCACTTAATTGCCACTTGCAGAATCTCAACCTTCTGTTTGCAGCCAGGAAATGTCTTCACAGAGAAGCAAAGGCAGCAAATCCTTACAGATGAACACTCCCACATCAGCCTAGAGGTAGCTTCTTGGTCCTGGTTCCTTGGTGGTTCCTTCGGGGCTAAAAAGGATTTCAGCCCTTGTTGTTGCATCATTGGGGATAAGCAGTGGAAACCAGGCCTTTCAAAATTTCAGGGAGAACTACCTCCTACAAAGCACCTGTCTTTTGCATGGATTTTTGCAGTCGCTTCTGAGTATAGCATTATGAAATGTTGGAGACCAGAGGCTGAGGAAAAGCTCTTTGACATTTGGCAGAAAAGCCCTAGGGCTTTCTCCTGCTCTGTTTATACTGCACTGATTGAAGAGGGGCCAATGAACTCTTGTCTGCCTTTCAGCTTTAGCAAGATGATCAAATCCTTCAAGCAAACTTTTCTGTCCCTGGATCTGCAGTCCCCGCGATGGAGCTCAGCAGATACGATGGTAATCACCAAAGGCTGGGGAACAGAGTGCTCTGCAGTCAGGGTGCTACAGAGCTAAGGTGGATTTGGGATTCTGTTGAGCATGAAGGAGCTGGGAAGCATTACTATGGATGCTGCTTATACTTAATTGGAAAGAGGAATGCTCACTTTCAAGCTCTAAGGAGCTCACTCCAAGGCAGAACATATGGTTTTGCAAGGGATGTATCAAAGTTCCACACTGGGGGTATGCCTAGTCTGCAGCTAAGAGGCTGCTGGGTGTTTTCTGATACAAACACCACTCCCACACTGATTTGGAAGAAGTAGCTATTCACTTATGTCATCTTTAGCATTCATCTCATGGTTATTGTGATTTCTGCTCCCTTTCAGGCAAAGGATTATGAACTGCGTCAGTATGAGACGGCGAAGTGGGTCAGCGCAGTCATCAGGGGAGAAACCCAGAAGGAGGCAATGCGCCAAGGCTTCTGGAAACTCTTCCACTACATCCAAGGGAAGAATGATAAAGGTACAATGAGCTGGTTGTGAACTGAAAAAGCACAAATGGGAGATGAAGTTAGTTGTGGATGCCCCATCCCTGGAAGTGTTCCAAGGCCAGGCTGGATGTGGCCTTGAGCAACCTGCTCTAGTGGGAAGTGTCCCTGCCCATGGCAGGGGGTTGGAACTAGATGATCTTTGAGGTCCCCTCCAACCCAAACCATTCTATGATTCTATGAAGCTAAACAGTACACAGCAGGTTCCTTTTCCTAATTTAACATCCTTATGACTATGCAGCAATTCTATCCATGAGGCTTTCTTTTCCTAATTTAACATCCTTATGACTATGTGGCAATTCTACCTGTAAGGCTTTGATATCTGCATCACCCTTTACAGCAGCATTCAGGCATTGTCTTTTGCTTAGACAACTTTTTTTTCACCCTTTACAGCAGCATTCAGGCACTATCTTTGCTTAGACAACTTTTTTTTTCCCTCCCTGTCCTCTAGAAATGAAGATTGATATGACTGTGCCAGTGACGTGCCTGGTAAAATCTGGCTGCACAGACTTCAAGATCTCTTTCTTTGTGCCATTTGAACACCAGGACTCCCCACCACAGCCCACTGACTCCGATGTGTTTGTTGAGGAGCGGAAAGCAGCAGCCATCTTTGTCCGGTAAGCAGCACATTCTTGGGTGTATTCTTATTCTTTCCTCAACAGCTAGTTCTAATTAATTTACCTAATAACTACAAACTGCATCGTAAGTGCTCAAACTCATTGTACTTTGCAAGCCTGAGGTTTCCTTCTGGGAAACTAAAAAGCAGAAACTTGAACTCTTAACAAAAAAACTCCTCCCTTTTCACTTCTCCCAGGTCCTTCGGAGGATTTGCCTCCCCAGAGAAATATGCTGAAGAAGCTGAAGTTTTGGCCAGAATCTTAAGAAACAGAGGCCAACCATTCCATGAAGATTTCTTCTATACTGCAGGCTATGACAGTCCCTTCAAGCTCTTTAACAGGCACAATGAAGTGTGGTATTTTAAAAAGTAATACGGTGGGTGGGAATATTAAGAGGCTACTAATCAGCTCTGGATGAAAACAGACCTTATTAATGGCTTTTGCTTTAGTGCAGAAGAGATTTAATTTGCACATGGACACAGGATCATGTCTAATTCATTTTCTCTAGGATGAAATACTATTCTGGTTAAAAAGATTTCAGCTCTTTTTACAAGATGTAATTTAAATTCAAGTCAATTGTACCAGCTGGAGTGGGAGGGAAACATGACAAACTTATTCCTCTTACTGAAAGGTTCTAGGGAACACTAATAATCTCAAAATATTCCCACAGAACAGTTTGAATGCCTAGTTTTACTTCTCATTAGAAGTGCCACAGCAATAGCTCAAGTGTTTTGGAGAATGGGTTCTTCATGGAGCATACCTTTCCCATATTGCTATCACTCCTGAGACAACAGAAAAATGGGGGAAATTAGATTTTTCAGAGAAGCTTACCATTAATGAGTTCTGGGAGGCAGCAATATTTTAGCAGGCCCCAGTGCCTCATAAGCAGTTAAGATTTTTCTTTAAATAGTATTATTGAGATCCCCCACCTCTCTGCTCAACTATTTCCCCCCACCCTCACGGAGGCTGGATGCTGTCTTGCTCCAGAGTAACACCAGTGACCAGATTAGACAGAGTCCAGTGGAAAAGGGTTAACAGTGTCCAAACTGTATGCTTATTCTGTGCATATCATCTGTGCCTGAACATGTAATACCAGACTTACTGGTGGGTCTGTAATTTTAGGAGCAAATACACAAGCAGAAGTGTTTAGTTCTTAACTGTTCTGCTTTAAGTTCTGCGAAATACTAATTATACTTCAATTACTTAGATTCATCCAAATCTTAGAACTGACCATGTCAACTGCAGTCTGCATACTAGCAATACCTGACATTTAAGACACTTGCAGAACTAGCATATGAACTAGTTTAGTTCCTGCTCTACATCAAGTATTTGAAGCTTTTGTAAAGTAGTCTAGAGCTGATTTACAGCAAGCTGTTCAGGTCAGAAAGCAGTTCACAACAACATGTAGAGTTTATATATTTTTATTAGTTCCAATCAGTACCAGGCAAGCATTACCAGCATGGTAAAAAACTTTACCAACACTGTTCCTGGAAGTGTAATCCATTATTCTGCAATCTTCCACCTATTAAGACAGACATAAGAACCACCATAAGACACACCAAACCAGCACAAGAAGCTTGCTGGGAACAACTCAGACCTTAGATTTTCATCTCTGTTCAGTGAGAGAGTTCAAGCTAAGGTTATCATCATTTGTTCCAACAACTGAAGTTTATTATTAGAGTTACACTCACCTTCCTCTGTTCATCATACAGTAGTTTCAAAGTTGCCTCCTCACCTAAAGCAAGAAAACACAGTTAACATATACAATAACACAACTGCTAAAAGCTCCCACAGCAGCTTTGTAACCTCAGAAAGAAGTGGAACGGAAATTGTGATATCACTGTAATTCATTTGGCAGAATCAAGTTTCATCAGTGGTCACAAATACTCCCAGGGTTTTTTTAAACATAATTTATCTGATACATGGTCTTACCCAAATGAAGTTGCAGACAGCACAGTCCTTTCCTGAGAAAGAGAAAAGTTTCAGAATAAATAAGCTTGCATATAGTGATGTCTGTTATCTATGAAATTCTACCCACCAAGCTAGTTTTACCTACAGGGAGGCTGCATTTCAGCTGGCAACTGACAAGAACTTCAACTACAACACCCAAATAGGAGATACAAAGTTTGCAAACCCTAACTGAATTGAAAATACAGAAATACTAACATTGGAAGAAATCAGGGAAAAGCACAAAGCTACTACTTTGTGACACTGTCTCTTCCCAACCCAAAGTTGTATTCAATGTGTTTCAATACTTAAAATACAACTCCCATATAAATCATCTCAAAGAAATCTACCCTTAACAGTGAAAAGTAGTCTGTTGGAGGAAACAAGTTTGTACAGCTATCACTCAACCCTAAATTGGTGTCCAGCCAACATAACCAAGATTAGCAAAAATTACTGAGTAGTGACAACCACAGCATATGGAGTTAGTGTTTTAATTCAAGAGTGCAGTGTTATAATGCCAGCTCACAGCACAGCCAGATACACCAGGTGTTAGTTAATGCCAGGAGTTACATTTGCTGCTGTGCATCCTGCTGTACTACATTATCAATACTGTATTGGGAAAGTGGTCTCCACCAATTCAGTTCTTTTACTATTTCCACTGTGTGAAGACATCAAGCAATAAAAACCCAGTTTTTAAGAGTCACTGAGGGGATTTCTTCTGTTCATACAAACGGAACTACATAGCATTTACCACTGACTACAGTTCAGAAATTGTTAGGGCATCCACTCAGAGCCCTTCCTTCTCAACTCAAATTCAGAACTACATAGAAATGCATCCTTGCTTCAAGCACACCATCTTTATTCCCACAGTATTTGAGAATGAGAGAATCAGAATACAATGAAGGAACACAAATCAGATCTATTATAGTACTAATTTTAGGGACCACTATCTATGCATTTAGCACAAAAACAATATTCCAGTAATTATCAAACCTCAGGCACTCTACACTTACCTCAGACATCTGTTAGTCCTGTTTCTCACACAAAATCCCCATGAGCTTCACCCTGTAACAAGTGAAATTTTATTAACACACTCTCCTTGGCAGTGCTTCAAGACTTAAGTCTGAATGCATGTACTGTTTCAGTGCAAGAGTCCTCCTCAGTCTCTTTCAGAGAGATTCCCATTGCTTAGAATTAATCATCACAAACAGTACATGCTTAGAGTTTAGTGTTTTGTTGCTTTTTTCTTCTTAAAGTAGGACCTGACCTCGGCATTTCAGACCTTATCCCCAACCACATCTTCATTCCCATCACGTAAGACCTCTAATCTAGACATTCAGACAAATAATTTACCACATTACTTGAACTGCTTAAGATCAGTGCTACTCCCTAAAACCCACTAGTCAATTTAACTTGTAAAAAGGTAAATAGCAAGTATTTGTACTGGTTTTGGTTAACACAAGCTCCACATTGCCAGGCTACCACATATTCTCCTATCAACTAGAAACTCAAGCAGTCCATAGCAGTTACATGATTTTAACTGGTATATACTATTTCTTTTCAGTTACAGAAAGCAGTTATCATTCAGAAATAGTAAAAAAGTCTTATGACAACTAAGAAGCAAGCAGTTTAATGAGTAAGCATCATTTGTCACAAAGTACCTAGCAGATCTCCCTGTCTCAAATCTAGGCTATAGACATAAAATGAAGTTACTATCATGCTAATGTTACTCTAGAGCTTTACTTTGGTCCCAAAGTATGATATTCATTCCCTAACACCTTGGGTAAATGAACCCCGCAGGCTGCTGGCAACTTGTGATCTCTTGTTAGAGGTTAGAAAATGCTCAAGGATCCTTCTCCTTAATGGTGCAGTGACACTGTGATTAGAGGCCAACATTAATTAACTTCCCCATCACCTGTCACTCAGTTCTGACCAGTCATATGCATTTACTGGCAACTTACTTTTGCAGGTAGCACCACAAACCGCATCACTTCACAGGGTCCACCACACCAGCCCTGGAAGACAGCATAGTATCACGACAGCGCACAAGCAAGTACACAAGGCTGAAAATTAATCAGGTGCCTGAAGTCAGATAGAGCTAATTGCAGACCTCCATGGTTGAAGTCAAGGCAGTCACATCTCATCACACAGGCAGCTCGCACTGTCAGTCACTGGGCAGCCATCTGCTTTAGGCTGAGGTTGCAATGGGGAGGGGGGCAAACACACAAGTAGTGCTACCCAAGCAACTTCAGGAGCTCACATGCACACAGTGAAGAGTTTAGCAAATAGCCAGTCAAGGATAGGCTTTATCCAGCTCTTCTCCCCTTAAACATCACCCTGTTTTGGTCAAGGTGCATACAGCAACCAACACCAGTCCCCCTTGCACCTCCTCCCCAGCTTACATACAGTTAAATACTTTATTTCCTAGGCATTTACTGTTTAGGCTAATACTTGCAAAGTTAAAACAAGTACTTACATCATTATGAGAAACCCTTCAGAAGCCTGCAAAGGAAGAGTCATTATTAGATAAGGTCCAGTAGAAAGCTTTAGCATAGCTGAAGTTGCAGCAAAATACTGTATCAGCGTTTTGTCAAGTTTTATCCTCATTGGGATCAGAGACCTGATTCAACATCATGTACAGCAGCAGACCGCAACGCTCCCAGCCCCTTCACAAGGGGAAGGTGTGAAGCCATCTCCCAGCACCATTTAGTCTCAACAGGCACATTCTAGAAACACTTTAACACTAGAAAACAATTAATGTTTTTCTTGTGAAGCACAGGGGATCTGAAGGTACACTTAGGGCACTAGTATTTTTGCTTCCGATCTTCCAGAAACAAAGATTTGTAGACCCTCTTTCTTATCTTCAAAAGCAAACTCCCAGGCTCAAATGCAACACAGCTAAGTGTGGCATTCATCTAAAAAAGGCTTTACCAGTCATATGCATTTACTGGCAACTTACTTTTGCAGGTAGCACCACAAACCGCATCACTTCACAGGGTCCACCACACCAGCCCTGGAAGACAGCATAGTATCACGACAGCGCACAAGCAAGTACACAAGGCTGAAAATTAATCAGGTGCCTGAAGTCAGATAGAGCTAATTGCAGACCTCCATGGTTGAAGTCAAGGCAGTCACATCTCATCACACAGGCAGCTTTGCCCTGTCAGTCACTGGGCAGCTATCTGCTTTAGGCTGAGGTTGCGATGGGGAAGGGAGCAAACACACAAGTAGTGCTACCCAAGCAACTTCAGGAGCTCACATGCACACAGTGAAGAGTTTAGCAAATAGCCAGTCAAGGATAGGCTTTATCCAGCTCTTCTCCCCTTAAACATCACCCTGTTTTGGTCAAGGTGCATACAGCAACCAACACCAGTCCCCCTTGCACCTCCTCCCCAGCTTACATACAGTTAAATACTTTATTTCCTAGGCATTTACTGTTTAGGCTAATACTTGCAAAGTTAAAACAAGTACTTACATCATTGCGAGAAACCCTTTGGAAGCCTGCAAAGGAAAAGTCATTATTAGATAAGGTCCAGAAGAAAGTTTTAGCATAGCTCAAGTTGCAGCAAAATACTGTATCAGCGTTTTGTCAAGTTTTATCCTCATTGGGATCAGAGACCTGATTCAACATCATGTACAGCAGCAGACCACAATGCTCCCAGCCCCTTCACAAGGGGAAGGTGTGAAGCCATCTCCCAGCACCATTTAGTCTCAACAGGCACATTCTAGAAACACTTTAACACTAGAAAACAATTAATGTTTTTCTTGTGAAGCACAGGGGATCTGAAGGTACACTTAGGGCACTAGTATTTTTGCTCCTGATCTTCCAGAAACAAAGATTTGTAGAGCCTCTCATCTTCAAAAGCAAACTCCCAGGCTCAAATGCAGCACAGCTAAGTGTAGCATTCATCTAAAAAAGGTTTTTAAATTACCTTCAATCAGGAAGGCCTTGTCTTCACCAGTATAGGTAACAGATGAAACAGCTTCTCACACTAAAGGCACAAGTATCCTCCATCTAGGGCAGCCTGCAAAGCAACAAACACAGAACTTGGAGCACTCAGATCTTATATTACTGAAATAGCAAATTTTATCTGCTGTATTTATGCTTAACTTCACAAGCAGAGCCTACTTTATCCTTCCATTAGTCCTGTTTCTCACACAAAATCCCCATGAGCTTCACCCTGTAACAAGTGAAATTTTATTAACACACTCTCCTTGGCAGTGCTTCAAGACTTAAGTCTGAATGCATGTACTGTTTCAGTGCAAGAGTCCTCCTCAGTCTCTTTCAGAGAGATTCCCATTGCTTAGAATTAATCATCACAAACAGTACATGCTTAGAGTTTAGTGTTTTGTTGCTTTTTTCTTCTTAAAGTAGGACCTGACCTCGGCATTTCAGACCTTATCCCCAACCACATCTTCATTCCCATCACGTAAGACCTCTAATCTAGACATTCAGACAAATAATTTACCACATTACTTGAACTGCTTAAGATCAGTGCTACTCCCTAAAACCCACTAGTCAATTTAACTTGTAAAAAGGTAAATATCAAGTATTTGTACTGGTTTTGGTTAACACAAGCTCCACATTGCCAGGCTACCACATATTCTCCTATCAACTAGAAACTCAAGCAGTCCATAGCAGTTACATGATTTTAACTGGTATATACTATTTCTTTTCAGTTACAGAAAGCAGTTATCATTCAGAAATAGTAAAAAAGTCTTATGACAACTAAGAAGCAAGCAGTTTAATGAGTAAGCATCATTTGTCACAAAGTACCTAGCAGATCTCCCTGTCTCAAATCTAGGCTATAGACATAAAATGAAGTTACTATCATGCTAATGTTACTCTAGAGCTTTACTTTGGTCCCAAAGTATGATATTCATTCCCTAACACCTTGGGTAAATGAACCCCGCAGGCTGCTGGCAACTTGTGATATATTGTTAGAGGTTAGAAAATGCTCAAGGATCCTTCTCCTTAATGCTGCAGTGACACTGTCATTAGAGGCCAACATCAATTAACTTCCCCATCACCTGTCACTCAGTTCTGACCAGTCATATGCATTTACTGGCAACTTACTTTTGCAGGTAGCACCACAAACCGCATCACTTCACAGGGTCCACCACACCAGCCCTGGAAGACAGCATAGTATCACGACAGCGCACAAGCAAGTACACAAGGCTGAAAATTAATCAGGTGCCTGAAGTCAGATAGAGCTAATTGCAGACCTCCATGGTTGAAGTCAAGGCAGTCACATCTCATCACACAGGCAGCTTTGCCCTGTCAGTCACTGGGCAGCTATCTGCTTTAGGCTGAGGTTGCGATGGGGAAGGGAGCAAACACACAAGTAGTGCTACCCAAGCAACTTCAGGAGCTCACATGCACACAGTGAAGAGTTTAGCAAATAGCCAGTCAAGGATAGGCTTTATCCAGCTCTTCTCCCCTTAAACATCACCCTGTTTTGGTCAAGGTGCATACAGCAACCAACACCAGTCCCCCTTGCACCTCCTCCCCAGCTTACATACAGTTAAATACTTTATTTCCTAGGCATTTACTGTTTAGGCTAATACTTGCAAAGTTAAAACAAGTACTTACATCATTGCGAGAAACCCTTTGGAAGCCTGCAAAGGAAAAGTCATTATTAGATAAGGTCCAGAAGAAAGTTTTAGCATAGCTCAAGTTGCAGCAAAATACTGTATCAGCGTTTTGTCAAGTTTTATCCTCATTGGGATCAGAGACCTGATTCAACATCATGTACAGCAGCAGACCACAATGCTCCCAGCCCCTTCACAAGGGGAAGGTGTGAAGCCATCTCCCAGCACCATTTAGTCTCAACAGGCACATTCTAGAAACACTTTAACACTAGAAAACAATTAATGTTTTTCTTGTGAAGCACAGGGGATCTGAAGGTACACTTAGGGCACTAGTATTTTTGCTCCTGATCTTCCAGAAACAAAGATTTGTAGAGCCTCTCATCTTCAAAAGCAAACTCCCAGGCTCAAATGCAGCACAGCTAAGTGTAGCATTCATCTAAAAAAGGTTTTTAAATTACCTTCAATCAGGAAGGCCTTGTCTTCACCAGTATAGGTAACAGATGAAACAGCTTCTCACACTGAAGGCACAAGTATCCTCCATCTAGGGCAGCCTGCAAAGCAACAAACACAGAACTTGGAGCACTCAGATCTTATATTACTGAAATAGCAAATTTTATCTGCTGTATTTATGCTTAACTTCACAAGCAGAGCCTACTTTATCCTTCCATTCATCCTGGGATGCATCAAAAGAAGTGTTGCTAGCAGATCCAGAGAGGCAATTCTGCCACTTTACTCTGCTCTGGTGAGACCTCACCTGGAGTATTGTGTGCGGGTCTGGAGCCCTCAATATAGGAAGGACATGGACCTGATGGAGAGGGTCCAGAGGAGGGCCACTAAAATTATCAGGGGTTTGGAGCACTTCTGCTACAAGGACAGGCTGAAGGAGCCGGGGTTGTTCAGCCTGGAGAAGAGGAGACTCCAGGGAGACCTAATACCAGCCTTCCAGTACTGAGGGGGGCCTACAGGAAAGCTGGAGAGAGTCTGTTTACAAAGTTGGGAAAGGGCAGATTTAGATTGGATATTAGGAAAAAGTTCTTTACTATAAGGGTTGTGGAGCCCGGGAACAGGTTGCCCAGGGAGGTGGTTTAAGCCCCATCCCTGGAGATATTCAAGGGGAGGCTCAAAAAGGCCCTGGGTAACCTGGTCTAGTTGGGGGTGTCCCTGCTGACTGTGGGGAGGCCGGACTAGATGACCTTTGGAGGTTCCTTCTGGCCTGGACCATTCTATGATTCTATTAAATTTTTAATGTTTAGCCTATTTCCTGATCTTCCAAGACAAATTTTCAAAACAACATTCACGGAGCAAAATGATGTAGTAGTTCATGTGGAAAGCTGAGTGAAATATCTGTCAAACTTAGCCTAAGGTATATGAGGCTGCATCAGATAGGAGCGAAAGAAAAACATGATCACCATGGGTCATCTGCTGAACTATGCAGTCATCACACACAGCCTTTTCACATATTAGGCCTATAAATTAATTTTTACAGATGCAGGCAATATAATATTTACCTTGCACAGCTTACAGCTTCATCTTCCAGTGCCTGCAACAAAAGAAAAATAAATAAATCACAATTCCCTCAGCCTCCATGGCCAAAGCCACACCTCCTTGCAAGAGATCACAACAGGTAGATACATCAGATAGGAGTGAAAGAAAATTGTTCGTCACAGAATATTCTGCTGAACTATGCCGTCATCACTGTATCTACTTTGGAATAATAGTACCAAGTAATTGCCTCTTGTGAAAGCCTTGAAAAATTAAGATTCAGTAGTTTTTGAATAGCAGTAATTATCAATTGTTTCTGCATATTAGTGGAAATGAATCCCAAATAACTTCCTGCCCATTTTACACACCCCACCCTTTCTACTGCACTGTTTCAGCAGCTCCATGCAAGAAACCCCTAAATAGACCACACATTTCTTACCAGTTCATGTTTCTTGTCCAAGTCTTCCAAGCACACAATTCAAAGCCTGGAAGAAAAAAAAAAGCTTATGAACAGCATGTTCAGAAGTTAAAACATCAAGAAGAATTCTAAGATGTTGTGCCTCAGAGGAAAGATATGGTGGTAAAAGTGTTCATCACTCTCTTGGTCAAGAGTAGCAAATAAGTGTCATCATTGTGGCACCAGAGAGAAAAGCTCAGATAATAAAGTCTGCCTACTGATATTATTATAATGAAAGATACTATCTAGACAAACACTAAGCACCATTTTACATTGGATTTTCAAGTATATTTTTTACCTTGTGAAGTAGCATCAAGTCCTCATATTCAGTGGCAGATCTGAAAGAGATACCAACATTTTCAGATGTTTGTAGGAACTAGGGCAACCTCCAGCAGTGACACTAAGCACAGAAAAAAGCCTCAGCACGGAGTTTTCAGAAATCACTTCTGTCCACTACTCTTATACTGAAACCATCATAGGCTCTCCGATTTAGTTAACATCTATCCTGATATTTACAGATGTTTTGAAACATGCATCAGTCCCTTTTCTCCAAGCAACAAACTATTTATTGCTGTGGACGATGCAAAAACAGTAAGAAAAGATAAAAGCTATCAAGGATGTCATTGCAGTTTGGATGGAGAATGGATTACTGATTCACATACAGGAGCCTCACATCCACTTTCCAGTAAAAAGACATGAATTTCCCAGTAGAAGAGTGAAGGTTACTAGATTACAAAGGCTCGTAATTTTCTGATACACCAGGCTAGTTGCTAGAAGTGTACCTACTTATTATTTCTCAATTTAAACTCTGTATTTCAAAAGCAGCACCTACCTGGTTTGAAGCCGTAAGAGGGAAGTGCAGTTGATGCATCTTAAACTGAAAAGGAGAGAGCATCCATTAGTTTTTCTGCTTTGCAGAATGAAGGTGTTATGTTCACACATTCTCTTTTGAAAAATGCAAGTAAAACTCAACATACTCTGAGCCTCACAGCAAAGCTCTCCCTGATGCCATCTACACTAGAGATCTTTTGAGAGACAAGGCCACAAAAACGATGAAAGAAGGATGAAAACTGATAAAGTTTGTGCTGCCTTTCAGCCACACCAGCCACACCACCACAAACCATTCCATGCCCAGCTCAGATATGTTGGTATTCATCACCCTCTCAGATGTCCCTACCAACATAGTTTTCATCATGTGCAGGCACGTGGAACTCCCGGGGAGCTATCATACTACTTTGTTAACATGAGGTATTTTAATTATAACACTTAAGGAAGCTAACTATTACCCGGAGCACGTGAACCGGGTACGGCTGCCTGCCCCATTTATCAGGAAGTTATTTTGCACCTTCCCCACAATGAAAGGGCTCTTCCCCAGCCTGGCACCCTTCCAAGCATTTGTTTTACGGAGGAGCAGGCAAACCTTAATCCTACCGCAACGCTCCCGTTGCATTTTGCACGTTATTTTCCACTTATCGGTCGAGGCTATCTCATTAAAGCATAGCGTGGAGTACAAAAAAAAAGTTAAAAATATAAAAAAATAGAAATCTCTGCATCTTCCAGGATTATTTTCCATAGGAAAAGGATTTCCAGGCCAGACGCCGCAGCGCCAACAGCCACCCACTTCCCAGCAGGCACCCCCGAGCTCTCATCCCCTTTCAAACCCCCAGAGATGAGCCCAGGCCAAGGCCTCGGCCCCTCCGCACCGCTCCCGCCAAGGACGCTCCCCTCCCCTTGAGGCTGACGGGCCTCAAGGCCGAAGCTCCACGGGCCCACCATCTCCGTGGGACCTGCGCTGGCCTCCCCTTCCAGCAACCCGCGGGGGGGGGGGGGGTTGTGCCCTGCCACACGCCCCCCCTTTTGGGGGTTTTTGCTCCCTGCCCCCCCCCGCCGGGCCGCCACGAGGCGGAATCCCCTCAGAAGGCTCCAGCGGCCTAGGCCGCAAAGGGGGCCGCGCCGACCCAATCCACCACCATCCTCCCCCTCCAGCGCCCATCGGGGACCAAGCCGCACCCGCAGCGCCTCAACCCCCTCCCCCGCAACGGTGCGGGCCCAACATCGGGCGGCAAAGACCCAGCACTCACCTCCCGGGCCTCGCCGCCCGCTGCGCCCCAACCACCATGGCGGACCGAAAAGGCCGGCGGAGGCCCTGCGCGCCCTTTATATAGTCCCGCCGCGGGTCACGTGCGTGCCGTGCGCAGCGCGGCCCCTCCCCTCTTAGCGTCACGTGTGGGCGTGGCGCGCGGGGGGCGTGGCGAGGGAGGGGCGCGGGGGAGAGGGGGGAGTGTGTGTGTGGGGGCCGCGTCGCGAGGGGGAGCGATGCGCGGCGCGGCCTCACGGGCGGGAATTTTCTTCCGGGGTGCGGCCCGCTCGGGGGGGGTTTCGCTTCCGGGACGGCGC
>NW_015090776.1:438558-462597 GCF_001431845.1 Calidris pugnax | reverse complement strand
GCGGGGCGGCGGGGGGTTGGTTTGGCCCTGAGGGGTGAGGGGAGGGTGGGTTTGGGTCCCCTGGCTCCGCGCACCCCGGGTTTCGGGTCTTGAGGCGCCTGGGTGCAGCTGTCAGGGCTAAAAATGAACCGCAGTCGCCGCCCGCCGGGAGGGAAGGCCTGGAGTCCTGGCTTAGGAGTCGTTGAGTGGGGGAACAAACAAGCACTGTTCAATTGGCCCCTTTGGCTGAGGCGGGTCAGGGTGAGAAAGGCAGCGTCTCTTGTTTCAATTTGGATTTCGTGCTGGTTTTTATCTTTACTGAGGTCCCGTCGTAATTTGAAAGGAGTCAGGTTGACCCGTCGTAGCAAATCTCAGCCCCCAAACCCGGGCGGGTCAGGGTGAGAAAGGCAGCGTCTCTTGTTTCAATTTGGATTTCGTGCTGGTTTTTATCTTTACTGAGGTCCCGTCGTAATTTGAAAGGAGTCAGGTTGACCCGTCGTAGCAAATCTCAGCCCCCAAACCCGAGACTTTCCACTTCCACCTCCTTTATACAGTTCTCCCGAGCTTGACAGTTTTCTGACAAAGGATATATTCAGCGTGAGCATCGTTTGCTGCAGACAGTGTGTCCCGGCTTTCTACAGGGGCCGGATGGATCGAGAATCTCTCCAGGTCTCAGTAGTTGCACTTGCCTCACAAGGTGAAAGGCATTTTCTGAGATAAGTGAGTCCGAGTCTCAGCTGGTGACCCTTTAAGTTGTCGTAAAAATAGCTAAGTTTCTCAGCATGTTCTGGGTGAAGAGCATTGCTCAGCAGGAGATCCCCTTCATCCTGCAGGTAAAGGCTGAGCTGATGAACTTGCAGTCCGGCACCGGCAGAGACAAAAATTGAGATGTCATTGCGCTGCCGGCTGAGGTGCGTAACCTTACGATAGACCCCTCACCCGGGAGGACAGAAATCATCTTCTGACAGGAGTGGTTTGAACAAAAAAAGATAGATTCTCCTTCCCTGGTCTCTGACTGAGGTTGTGCCCAAACCCTATCATAAAATGCCGCTTCCTTGATACTGAGGTAACGAAGCTCCATGGGTCCTTTCCTCCTGCCGTCGGCAGCAGATGGACTTTTCCCTGCCTTTGGAGCAAAAGCTTGCAAATAGTTTTTTGGGCTCCCCTGGGAGCAGCTGACTTGTGACCGGGGCTGTATACAGCCACGCTGAGCAGTTGGTGTCGGAGTGTTCTTTTTCCCCCTTTTCTCTCTGTAGATAGAATCATAGAATGGTTAGAGTTGGAAGAGACCTTAAAGATCAGCAAGTTCCAAGTGAAAGGTCGGTTTCTGCCCCAGCCTGGCCTCCCTGTGTGAGCCCACCTGGGTGCTTGCTGCTTCAGAGGGGGTGTTCCACCTCGCAAAGGATGCCTGCCCCCCTTTCCTGTGCTTGCCTTCCTTTGCTTGCCTTCCTGAAGAGAATACTCGCAAAGGATGCCTGCCCCCCTTTCCTGTGCTTGCCTTCCTGAAGAGAATGCTTTGGGGTTTATCACTTTAGAAACTGGTGGTTTGGGAAGATTATGAGATTACAGGCTCCCCAGTCCTGTAAATGTTTGCACGTCTCAATGTGATTTCGGCTGTTTGAGTGTTCCTGATGGTATAAGTGAGGAAAACCCTGCATGTGCTCAAATGCTGCAGGGTTAGTGCTAGAGATACCAGCCTCTTAAGAGAGGAAACTACTTATTCAGGCTATTTGCACTTCCCTTTTTTATTTTAGTGACCATCGGTACAATATAAACACTGCAGAGACGGTGAGGAAATACCGATTTGATAAGATTCAATGCTTCTCTGTGGTTTGGGGTGGGACAGCATGTAATAGTTGGCTAATCCTGCTGCTGTGTGCTCCAGCAAAACAAAGAATGACAAAGCTTGACATTCTTGGTTGTGCTCGGGAGAACCCCATTCCTCCGTGATACATTTTTTTTTTCTTTCTTTCCTTTTTTTCCTTTCTAAAGGGGAAGGGGGCAAAAAGTTTTCAGACCTTCTTACTTCATCAGAACAAAAAAGTCAAACACCAAGATACCGGCCCCATTTCCTCCCCTTTGCATGTTACTCATAACGCTACAGGTAAGACGTTGGATTTCTTATTTCACCGTGTTTTGTGCGTTTGAAATTCTGCTCTTAACATTGTGTTGATGCGGACCTGGGTGCTACAGTTGCTTCCTTGGGTTTTGTGGGGTTTATTGCTTTCTTCTAAAAATAGAGGAAGGGGGGAAGAAACCTTCAGAGCTGCCCCTCCTGAAGTTTTGTGCACCCCTGATCTCACCTCCCCTGGAGACACGCCGCCGCCCGGCCATTTAGTAATCCCTTTGCACGACTACACGAGATTGACAGGTTGTCCTGCAGCTTCAGGTTTAGTAACATATTTTGCCAAGTTTGCACAAAGTCTGCTTTGGCATCCGAGCATGCGCTATCCTGCAACCTTCATAAATTAAACAAACAACAAAAAAAAAAGTCCTTCAAAGGCACACATGCTTTACTGTGTGCTAGTCCCTTCGATTTCTTGGAGATTTCTTGGAGCAGGCACTGTGAGCCTTGGTATTCCCAGCCTGCCTGAAATTGTTTTGATATCTGTAGCACTCTGCTTAATTGGCACTTCAGATGCCATCCAGTTTGAAAGCTGTTTGTGAGTGGTCTTTAATGAACATATTTACTTTCCTTTTATTTTATTTTTTTTGTTCTTTTTGGGCGAGTTTACATCTAATTTTGGATCATTCCAAATTTTTACCATATATGGTCAAGGCTCCTTTTCAAACTTTGCCAAAATGAAACGTGATGATCATAGAAAAATGAATTATGGAAGGAAAACTAGGAGAGCTAGTTTGTTAATCCCCATTGTTCATAAGTTATATTTTGCTGCGTGCAATATCTCAAACTACGCAGACGTCAGCTTCTTTTGCCAGGGAGTCACTGTGCCCAGTGGATGGTCTGATAAGCTGCATTCTGTTCTTTTTCTTTCACCAGCATGTTATATATTTTCTGCCATGTGTCAGAAATGCCACATATTAATAACTTGGGTTTAATGATGTGCTTAAGATGCCTTGAGTTCAAATGTGTGCTGGTCAGCTTTTGAAAAGTCTCCAAGGAGGGTTTTGTCTCCCTGTGTCGTCTCCTCCCTGATTCCTGTTCTACAGAGGAGTGATAGCAATATTACTTCCCCTTTTCAAAGTGCTTAGAAGGTACAAGTGCTAAGTATTTTGATCCATTATGCAATCAGTTGCCTATTTTTAGTACCTGAACCATTTTTAATGTTCTTTGTGCAATGCAAATGGGCTTTCATTGAGGCTGACGGAACAAACTGTTTCAAGCACTTAAGCCACAGGGAATGGGGATCTATCAGGGACTGGTTTAACATAACTCTTGTGAAAGGTGGTGGAAAAATCAGAGGACTGCTGCGAGGTGCTTGTAAATTAAATGGTGAGAGACTTCTCTAAAAACCCCAGTATTTCAAATCGCATGAAAGTAGGCGAAAAATGTTTTAAAGGCAGATGATGGACTAGCTCTGTTAACGTTGGTATTTTTGACCGCCTTTCCAGTAGGGTGGTGTACCTGCAACTGGGACAGCCATGGAGAAGAGTGGGAACATTCAGCTGGAGATTCCTGACTTCAGTAACTCTGTCCTGAGCCACCTGAATCAGTTGCGCATGCAGGGTCGCCTGTGTGACATCGTGGTCAACGTCCAGGGGCAGGCTTTCCGTGCTCACAAGGTGGTGCTGGCTGCCAGCTCGCCCTACTTCCGCGACCACATGTCCTTGAACGAAATGAGCACCGTTTCCATTTCTGTCATCAAGAACCCTTCTGTTTTCGAGCAGCTCCTTTCCTTTTGTTACACCGGGAGGATATGTCTGCAGCTGGCTGACATCATCAGTTACCTAACGGCCGCCAGTTTCTTGCAGATGCAGCACATCATAGACAAATGCACGCAGATCCTCGAGGGAATTCATTTCAAAATTAACGTGGCAGAGGTGGAAGCAGAATTGAGCCAGACCAGGACAAAGCATCAGGAGAGACCACCCGAATCTCACCGGGTGACGCCAAATCTAAACCGTTCTCTGAGCCCGCGTCACAACACCCCAAAGGGGAGTCGCCTGGGCCAGGTTAGCACGGTGCTGGACATTCGGGAGCTCAGCCCACCTGAGGAGTCTACCAGCCCCCAGATAATTGAGCAGAGTTCAGATGTGGAAAGCAGGGAGCCCATACTACGGATTAACAGAGCGGGACAGTGGTACGTGGAGACGGGAATGGGAGAGCGCGGGGGACGGAACGACGACGACGTGCGGGTGCTGGGAGGAGTGCGCATTAAAACAGAGAACCTGGAGGAGTGGCTCGGGGCAGATCATCAGCCGTCAGGAGAAGATGGGAGCAGCGCCGAGGAGGTCACTGCGATGGTGATTGACACCACGGGCCACGGATCGATGGGCCAAGAGGCTTATGCGTTAGGGTCCTCCGGGGCCAAAGTGGTCAGGCCAACCAGCAGTGAGATTGACAGGTGAGTTTTATTTAACTTAATTACTGACCTCGCCTCGGTAAGAGGAGATTGTGCAAGGTTTTCACTTGGCTGAGTTGGTCGCTTTGGAACGTTTCACCCTTCTATTCCTGTGGCCACCTTAAGCATAAGCACTGAAGGAGTTTTTTCCCTGGTGTTAGGAAATGTATCTGGTTTGGGTTATAGTATTTTGGCTGGGTACTGATCAGACCGGGATCTCCAGGTACAGGCTAGCTTGGGAAATTAATTAGCACTTAGAAGTGCATAGTTTGGATTCTGTACCTCTCGGTGTTTCAGTTGAGGTGGGAATTTTGTTTAAAGAAGATGTTCAGTTCAGCCTCCGTAGATACTGCGCTCAGCGTCGGAATTAATGAGGTCACGTACAATATGTGTTACGCAAAGTGTCATTGCAAGGGTGCCTTCTGGCCTGAAAATCTGGGAGTGGTTCTGGCTGAGAAACAACCCGGTCACCAGCTGTAGGGCAAGAGGAAATCTTCTTACTGGTGGACCAGGACAGCAGTGGGTTATGGGCTTACGTCTTCTGAAGTAGTTGAAGTGGGGAGCCCATCAGCCTCCACTGTTGTTTTGATTTATATGAAAGAGCAGGAAACCTTATTTGAAAATTGGTGGTGAGATCTGCTGTGTTTTGATTTTCCATCCACCTGCTTCCCTTCCACTCCAGCATTTGTTTTCTTGCCCTTAGCTCAGACCAAAGAACAGATCTGATTGTGTTTGTGTTCTTTTGTGTTTGGGGGGTTGTATTTGTGGGTACATCTGCCTCTCTTCTCTTCTAGCTCAATACCTCTGGTCCCATGGGGGAACAGCTACCTGGAAGCAGTGGATATTCTGTCACTTGTCATGTAATAAATCAATGTGTGGGAATGATCTTGAGCTGACCCTTGGAAGAGCGATCCTCTTCTTATTCCTTAACTCTTTTCCATGGATGAGTTGGTCTCGAGCATCTCTTTTTGCAGTGCACTCAATATCCACTGTTTCCTACCTGGGGTCCACCACGTCACTTTTGTTTCACGCTTAGAAGGGGGAGAAGGGCAAGGGTAGTGAATGAGAGGTGCCCTTACAGAAACAGTTTCTTCCCTTGTGCAGTTCCTGAGTCACTGAGCCCGTATTGGTTTATTTGTGATGGCCACCAAAAAGCTCTCTGTTACTAGACTGGAAGCCAAATGACTCAGTTACATTTCTCAGATGGTAACACTGAACCCACAGACCAGTATGACTTGGTTTTTACTTTATACTTGCGCTGTTCTGCCTCCTGTGTGTCAGCTGGTGAGGATGAAAAGATGCTATATGGGTGCCTCTGTTGCTCACCCCTTGTTCTAAACGCCGTAGTGACCTGATGCCCATTAAAAACTGCGTTGACACTCTTCCCCCACCCCACAGATTTAGCCCTTCTGGCAGCATGGTTGCTGTGACTGAGCGGTACAGATCAAAAAGCGAGTCTCCCGGGCGGATGGATGAGCCCAAGCAGCCCAGTTCCCAGGTAGGCAGATCAAGAAGTTTGCAAGTAAATGTTGGCATTGAAGATGAAGGGGGACTGTGTTGTGATGAAGTGTGTAATATTTTATATTTGCAAGCAATGCTGTTTGTGAAACAAGGACCTTTTACTGTTGCAAAGGGTTTAGTTGCTCACACTGACAATGTATGCTGTCGGTATATGATTTAAAACTGATTTTGGCTTTTGTTTGGGATTTCAGCCAGATACCTGGAAAACATGAGGAGTTTCTCTTGTTGTCTGAGGGCATAGATACCAGCCCTCGTTCTGGGCAGGCCACCAACTCCTGAGGAGAAACCCCATTTGCCTGCAGAGTTGGCTCTGCCCGAAAACACTGACAGCAAATGTCTGAGCTGAGGGAGGAGGTGTTAGTTGGTTTCTGTGGAAGACTGAGGGGTGACAACAGCTGAACCTTTCCATGCTAGGATCAAAACCATTCCAAAAAGCCCTCCAGGCACTACACCAGTAAACCTTTAGGGTGGAGTGTCAAAGGACAGTGGATTTGTACAGAGGTCTCTGTCTTGTCCCTAAGGAACTGTGTTGCATAGCAGAATTTGCAACAGAAAGTAGCTCTGAATTCTCTGCTTTCTTGGGGTACAGGCACAATTTTGGGGTAGGAGGGAGAGATATGCAGAAATGCAGGAGGGCTATAGGGTGCAGTAAAGTAGGACACGGTGGTAATACCTGTGCCTAATCATTTTGATCTAATTTTTTTGTTGCATGCAGTCAGTGTCACAGTGCCACTGTCGTGCAAGTGTATCACCCAACGCTGTGTAGAATGACTCCTCTGTACTTGGCAGATAAGTCATGTGTGGGTTTGTAATCAGATGACTTTGCTGGAGGCAGGTGAGGAGTTACCAGGCAGCTTTGCCCTTGAGTAAGACCAAGTGAAGCAAGGGGGGAAAAAAAAAAAATCATGATTGCTGTCTGCTAACTTTGTAATACACTTCCATAAAACAAAAGATACCTTTTTTTTCCTGTTTTGCCAAAGTTTTGTTTTGTGTTCTCAGAATACATCTAGAAAATTTTAGGTCAAACTAATCCTCCAGGGCAAACGTGCCACACAAAGCAATTTTAGCTCTGCGTACAGAAAAGCTGCTATTATTTCTCCATCGTGAGATGGCCTCAAACATAAAACCACAGGCTGCCACCTACATGGGAAGTATCACCTTCTGGGCTTCTGGTATTGCAATATCGATGCTAAAGATAGTCTGCCCCTTTCCCCTGCTCGGTGGCAGTGGTAGAAAGCAAGTACCACAGCTTTGTGTGTCTCCTTCAGCCCTGAGCAGCTTACTGCTGCTTGTACTGTCGGATTCAAGAGGACCTGGCAGAGTTATGCTGCTGCTTGTGCGTGCACAGCCCTGGCTGCTGGAGGAGAGGGAGGAGAGGCCCCCTTGCTGTTGCACTGTTTGCTTGTCCACATTTAGCATTGTCAGGAAACAGTGTGAGAGCTGGGAGTGCAAATACTGTGTTCTCCAGCACGGAGGCTGGAGCTGTTTGTGCTCATTCTGAATCTGATAGCCAGAAGCGGCTGTCCTAGAGCCCGAGCTTGCACTTCAGGGTTACCCTTGGCTGTTTGTCTTTCTGGCTTCAGAAAATAATGAGGAGCCAGCTAGTCCTTGCTGTGCAGCTCGGGTCAGGCCAGGTGCCAGCTCTCCCTGTGCTGCAGATCCTCCCCTGCAACGCCACGGGACTGGGATGGATTACACAGCCATTTAGGCAAACGTGATTCATTATAAAATGAATCCTGAATGACACCTGAATAAATACCCGTGTAAAGTGACACCTGAAGAGCTTCACATAGGATTTGTAGTTTACTCCATCTTCGTTTTACTGCAAGCTCATCAATTGCCTTCTTTTTTTAACCGCTAGTAAGTAAAGAGAGCGTGGTATAAAGTATTTTAATCAAACTGGCCCAAGTTTTTTAAAATGTGACATGTATTGACACGTTTGGTCCCGAACTCAATCAGTGGCTAAACCCCCTCCTGACAAGGGCTGTGTTTTCTTCCCCGGATCTAGCGAATGACTTGGCAGAAGGGGCCGCCATAGCAGAGGTTTCTAATTGATTGCTCATTTGTCTTCAGCCCCAAGGCTCCAGTTAAGCACTTAAATGTGTGCTTGAGGTTGAAGACATTAGTGCTGCTGATTTCGAGGTTTGGCACATACTTCAGTGCTTTGGCTGGCTGGCTGGACTGGGGCCTGATCTTCTTTCCTGCAGTTTGTTTTCGGCTGCTCGTTATTTAAATCTCCGTTGCTTGCTTCCTTTGCAGGGGGAGGAATCGGCCATGCTGGGAGTGAGCGGTTACGTGGAATATCTGCGGGAGCAGGAGGTTTCGGAGCGCTGGTTCCGCTACAACCCACGCCTCACGTGTATTTACTGCGCCAAATCCTTCAACCAGAAAGGCAGCCTGGACCGGCACATGCGGCTCCACATGGGCATCACCCCTTTTGTCTGCCGCATGTGTGGGAAGAAGTACACCCGCAAGGATCAGCTGGAGTATCACATCCGCAAGCACACGGGCAACAAGCCTTTTCATTGCCACGTCTGCGGCAAAAGCTTCCCTTTCCAGGCCATCCTCAACCAGCACTTTCGCAAGAACCACCCCGGCTGTATGCCTCTGGAGGGGCCTCACAGCATCTCCCCCGAGACCACCGTCACGTCTCGGGGGCAGGCGGAGGAAGAGTCTCCTCCTCAGGAGGAGGCTGTCGCTGTGGGGGAGACGGCCCAGGGATCTGTGTCCACCACTGGGCCAGATTGAAACAGGGCTGCAGAGTCTGGGGGAGAAAGGACCGTCTTCCCAATTTTTTGGCTCTAAAGAGTCAGCACCAACCTGGCAGGCTGGTACTGTAATTAGTGCAATGCCACCACTGGACAGACAGAAGCTCCCAAGATGTTGCCAAAATTGCAAAATCTTTCTCTCTCTCTCTCTCTCTCTTTCTCTCAACCCGCCCCCCCCCAACACACACACACACACGTAGAGTGTTGAAAAGTTTTTCTCCCATATTCCTCCTCCTCTTGGAGAAAAACGGAAACAACTGTGTCAATCAACTTCTTATTCAGGGATCGACAGGATTTTAAATTTTTTTAATGTTCCGTAGTGATCTGGGACAAGCAGTCATTTGTATTTCTCGACAGCGTTGTGGCCCAGCAGCTAGGTCCCACTGCTGCTCCTCACCATATCTGCTGGTCCAGCTCAAGGGGAAAGCAGG
Source organism: Calidris pugnax (assembly GCF_001431845.1). Lineage (NCBI taxonomy): Eukaryota > Metazoa > Chordata > Aves > Charadriiformes > Scolopacidae > Calidris > Calidris pugnax. Next base: position 453,375 of record NW_015090776.1, on the reverse strand, counting down.
AGCAAAGTGCCGTTGCCTTCCTCCATTCCCCAGGCAGTTGCCACGTTAAAAAAAAAGACTGTCCTGGTGGAACCTGCCTTGCCCGAGTGTATTTATCCCTGTCTTATTTTTGGTGTGTCTCTTTTTACCTTTTTACTTCAACTATTATTTTAGGGCTTTTGGCTTGCCCATCCCAGGCCTCAACGCCCCGTGTTCAAAGCTGGCTCGGCTGGAAAGCGGTGTTCTAGAGGTCAGCAAAATTTGAATTTCAGCTACTGGAAAGTGAAATTTAGCAGCTGTGAGGTTTGCATGAGACTCCGGTGCGTTGGGAGAAGGGTTGGAGGGGGTCTTTTGGAGGAGGTTGTCCTTTGCTGTTGCTGATCTGGAGAGTTCAGAGCATTCTGATGTCCTGCCGTGCTTCAGGTGGTGCCGAGCATTAGGAAGAGCTTTTCTGGACGGGCTGAATTGCGGAGTTAGAGGCTGGCTACCAAAGTCCTCCTTCACCCCTACTCCCCCCTCGACACGCACTTGATTTTCTCTTTTATAACAGCAATATGGTATACTGAAATACTGTTGTCCCAGCCAAGCAATCGTGGGTGGTTGCTTTTAAACGTCTTTCTACAAACTAGTTTGATAACTTTTTTTATCGATGAAATGCAAAAAGAACAGAAAACCCTACTTTTATTTCCTCGTAACGGTTCAGGAAACTTAAAAGTGAATGGTTCCTAGAGCAATCACAACTCTGTTCCCTCGCATGGACTTAAACTTTTTGTATTCTAAGCAGCTCTGATGTTTAGAGCAAGTTAAGCAAACCCGGAGAGACATGCCTGCATTGTGTATTGTAGGTGTTTGCACGTGCTTACGTGTTTCATAAACGGAAAAGCATGGGACAGGTAGATAAGTGCAAATATCTTGACATCTTTTGAAGAAGTCTTTTAAAAAAAAAATATGCAATACTTTAAGAGTTTTCTCTGGTTCTGATGCCAAGTTGTTCATGACGGAGGGGGGAGAATGAACGACAGGTTGCGCAGATTGGGTTTGGGAGAGGACGTTTGGTTGAAGGAGTTCACTTGAGGATGTATAACGTGTACAATAAGGAATGATGAAGTTCTGATCCTTAGGGTTATGGGAGGAACAATGAGACTCTGAAAAAGGAATACGCTTCATTAAAAAAAAAATATGCAATACTTTAAGAGTTTTCTCTGGTTCTGATGCCAAGTTGTTCATGACGGAGGGGGGAGAATGAACGACAGGTTGCGCAGATTGGGTTTGGGAGAGGACGTTTGGTTGAAGGAGTTCACTTGAGGATGTATAACATATATATATACAAGAAGGAATGATGAAGTTCTGATCCTTAGGGTTATGGGAGGAACAATGAGACTCTGAAAAAGGAATACGCTTCATCTTGCTGTGGCAAAGCAAGCCGGGTGAGCGGTTAGAGCGCAGGCTCGAGATTTACCCAGTAAAAATAAAGCTTACCCCGCAGTCTGACTGCACAATTTTGGGCACACAGAAACATGTCCAGCCCTTGCTTTACCCACCTGCAAATTGGGACTCGGGATCATTTCCTGCATCTTTAGAGGGAACAATCTGGAGAAGGGTGATGTATTCCTGCCTCGCTTTATATGTTTTTCCCTTAAAAGTGAGGAGTCTCACTGTTCCTCCCATGTCTCTCTCAAAAAGCAGATGTGGCTCTAATGTGGTTTTTTGTGTGTGGGGAAGGGAAGGGCTTGGTGCCAGGATCACGTGTCACAGGGATGTGCTCCTAAGAGAGGAACCTTTGCAGGTGTTCCGAGCTGGGCACCTGCAAAGTACGATTTCACTGACCATTTCAAACAGGAAAAACTGATATTTCACCTCCATTTTCCTTCTGTCCCTTCTTCCTCCTCTCCTGTCAAGTGCATCGTCACACAGTGAATGATTTTCTAAGCGGCCACCCGAGGGACCAGCCCCATTGGTTTTCCTGTCGAAGGTCAAACTGGATTGTACCAAAACAGTAAGGTTGCCAGAGAGCAGTGGCAGAAGATGAGAGCTAAGAGGGTGGCTAAGGTAGGTTTCGTTGCAATCGAGGTGCGGGGAGGAGGTGGAGACGTGCAGACTATGCTGCTTTAGTCATAGCTTTTGAAGTTACCAAAAATCAAAGAGAAAAAAAAGTTAAAAACTTTGAAATCCTATCCTGTTCACACTAGAGAGCATCAGAAGTTACTTTTAGTTGCTTAAAAGATTTTTAAGTGTTTTAAAATAGAACTTTTAAAAGAATACTACCAAACTATAAAAACATAAAATTATTTATATACATATATTATATATAAATATAGTGGGAAAGTTTCCCTGCTAAGCTTGCTGTGAAGAGAAGGGTGAAGGTGCAGTAACTGCTACACAAGCAACATTTTTCTGAAACAGATGGCAACCGACCCATCAAAGCGCGGTGATGAAGGGCTGACATAAAAATGGTGAATGCCTTTATCCGTATGACAGAGCTGTGAGTTTCCTGAGCAGGTTTTTGTTTTACTGTCTCGATACTGTGAACGGAGGAGCATCCTGACAGCCCAGGGTGCCAGCGGCGCGTCCTGTTTTGCTGATTCAGTACTTCCAATTGGCCTGGTGAAAACCGTGAAATCGTTCCTTCATATCATACTAGGCTAATCTGAAAACGAAGCTTGTGAAAGGTTTTTATTTCTTCCTCTTTTACGTTGGATTTGTTGTTTTTCTGGTTTGTTTTTTTTTGGTTTTTTTTTTTGGTGCAGAGGTTGCCACTGTATAAACTATCATTTCTGATTGCATGCAAAAGAGCCAATATTCTTGCCCGGGCCTCACTGAGGTGAAGTTTATAGCTTGTAGCTAGAGTCAGTATAAGGTATGGTAGTGGGAATCATTTTAATATTATTTCTGTACATTTAATGGATGTGTATGTGTATGTATGTGTGAGAATCATGGTGTCTCTAATGTTTTCTTGAACAGCGCTGAAAGCGGTTTAGGTCTATCCGCACTAGGAGATGGAACCAGTTCAGAGGAATAGTTTATTCAACTTTTCTTTCAGTAGTTGACTTCCTCAGTGCAGATAAGGCCAAGGTTCGAGAAAAAAAGGTCGTATATGGTATGGAAAAACCTCATGTGAATTTTCCAGCAGCGGTGTAGCTACTTGGAGCTGCTTTCCATATCAGAATGGTACCATCTTTCATTGCCTCTCCACTGGCAAACCGTGTGGCTCTGGGGCTGCACCGAAGCTGTGGAGAATCAGATGCCAACTTGCCAAGTGCAGATGCTTCTGTGATGGGTCGAGGCACGGCTTTGCATTTCCACGTCTAGCTGCAGCTTTTCCCCCCTCTGCCAAAACTGTGATTTCAACTGTGATTTAAGGAGGATGTGAAGAGAACTCTTGTTGTATTTTAATACCTCTGTACGTAACATTTCTGTCCGCTTCAGAGTTAGGGCTTACTAACCCATTTGTTTGCTTGCCTCAGGCAACAGGGGAAACACACTCTGTTTCTGCAGTTTTCTTGGAAGGGGAACACAGTTCTTTGCTGCAGCAGAGAAACCTTCCAAATGTGAAGTGTTGCAGTTATCTCCTTGAGGCTGCAGAAAAGCCCCGGTGCCAAGTCACAGCAGAGTGACGTGACGGTTGCCGTGGCCGTTCCCTGCTGCTGCCAGGTTCCCTGTGAATAGCTGTGAAAATAACAAGAATTATGTTAATACTGTGCTGCTGCTTTGGGGAAAAGCTAAACCTCTTCCTCTCTGGAGGGTGACCGATGTGAAGCTGGGAAAGGGAAAAAACAGAAGGTCTGTTTGCTCTCTTGCAATGGGAGCATGTGAAAGCAAACCGTGCTTCTTATTTCCAGCAGCTAGATAGAGAGGGATGAATGAGGAGGCTTTATGAAATGTGAATTTGTAACAGGAAGCTGAGATCACACTTAGAGCCGCTTAATAAGAGCTGCTTAATAAGATCCAGGGGTGTCAGCCTGGTAAGAGTCAGAGCAGCTGATGCAGATGGGCAATTCTTCACTTGTCTTCCCAGTGTTGTCCGGCCATCAGGTTCAGTCCTTTGACTTACCTACATCTTCTGTACAATATTTTCAAGCTGTGAGCTTTATAATTAGGGTTTGAGAAGTTTGGGTGGCAGAAAGGCAGAAAGAACAGAAAGCATTTTGTGTCTCTGCTGCTGTTTTAAATCCAGCTGAGGTTGGTAGCAGCTGACTCTCTTCCCATCTGACAGCTATTCAGAGCTGGAATTGCATTTGGAACAAGCTGCAGTCTTGCTGAAAAGCATAGTGGGGCAGGCTTGGGGTGGGGGGCTCAGAGCCAGGATTTCAGCCCTCTGTGAGATTAAGGTTGAAATAATTGACAGGACAGATCTCCCTGGTTGTCCTACTCCTGTTTTGTGACAGCTAGGTGACTTTGTTTTCCAGGGCAGGCCCTCCCACGCCTCTATGCAGTAGTAATTTCACTTAAAAGTGTGATGCCCAGTTTGGTAACTGATTCTAAGCAGTCTGGTCTTTGAGCAGAGTCCTTCTGCTGCCTTCGGGTGATTCAACCCCAATGATGCATTTCCAAGAGCAGAGTTGTAGCTTTTATTTGCTGGTGACTTCATCACTCCTGCAGAACCCAGCGTATAACTAGAAAGGCAGCTGGAAAGGTGCAGTTTATTTGGGTGGAAGGTAGCTTGTGAGGTAGACCGTGTCATGAATCTTTAAAACCAATAAGAATTAGCACCCCTTAAATGTATTATTTTAAATTTATAAAATTCTCCTCTTTGATCCGTGCCATGCCTGCCAATTTAGCCATACCAGCATAATCTGCAGATTAGTGACACCAAATGCTGTTCTTGCTCTAGCGGAAGTATTTTGGGGATGGGAGAAGTCAAGGAGCTGTAATTCAGCAAACTTCTAATTTTTTGTCAGGGTTTGAGCTCCTGAGTTCCCCCTGGGAGCTAAGCCCATAGCCAGGACTGCAGTCTGAAAGTCTGGGGTCTTTTGATGGAGCTGCCACTGACCGTGGCGTAGCCTCGTCTGGCGCTAACGATGTTCTCAGAGATGAGCATTACTCCTGTCACGAGGTGAAATCCATGCACAGAGCTTTGATGTCTTCAGTGGAAGGTCCTAAAGAGGAGCTAAGTATCTTTATTTTAATCATTGTCATTCAAAAGATATTTTAATACAAAATACATACATATATATGTATGTACATTTATACATATATATATATATTTGTAACCAAATAAAAGCTAGAACTATGCAAACACTACTGGCTGCTGCTTGAAACTAATGTCTACCAGAACATTTTGGAATAGAGTAGATTTGGAGCAGATTTGTTGAGTGGGGTTTCTTTTGTTTTTAAATAAAATGCAGCAGACCAAAGTTTTGCTGCAGTTAGTCTTTGTAGAAACTTAGGTTATTTGTGATCTGGAACCCACTCAAGTAGGTTATAAAATTATCTAAAGAGTCCTTCCATCTCTAAAATATTTCCATCTGCCTTGGTATTATTGCTAAAAGGCTTTCTTTTGTGAAACACAGGAAAGCACAGAGGCTGGGACTAGGAGAGCTTGAACGTGATGTTTGGGATGATAGTTAGAAGTAGAATCAAGAAAGGACTGGGAGCATTTTCTTTTTGGACGTAGGATTGAGTTGGCTTCAAGGAGTCTCCCTCTTGTGCAAATGACTGTTGCTGAGACGGAGGCAGCGATCGAAGCATCACCGGGCTGAATTCTGGTCCCTGTGGAGGTATCAGAAATCTTCCCGCTCAATCTGATGGTACCAGAGTTTAATCTGCTGGGAGAAATTTTGTGTGGTTTCTACCATTTCTTTGTGTCGGATCCGGTTTTCGCTTTTAGGATTCACTACAGTATATCCAACTGTAATCTTCAGTAACCTTTGACTTTTTATTCCTAGGGACTGTAGAAAATTCAGGTTTCCTGTAACATTATCCTCATCCCAACTGTGAACAATTTACTACTGCTTCTTATAATTTATTGTCTTTCTGTTCCTGAACGTCTGTGTAACCCGGCTGGTCACCAGCACCACCCTCCAGTGCTTCATTAGCTTTTATGCACAGGGAATTGTTGCAATGGATAAGTTGACCACGCTAGTTGGAAGAGTAGAAGCCTTTGGAAAAATGACTTTTCCTTCCTCTAGCTGTCATTAGAGAGTGCACACACACATACCTGTATATACATATATATGTATACATATATAAAGTGTTTCAATATAAACTCATTTAGCATTAATCTTATTTAATTTATATTTTAATCCAGTTGTAAACCAAAGTATTACAGCTTGTGAAATGATGTGTCTTGGAAATAGGAGGAACCTTTTTAAATGGTGGCTCTGAAAGATCTTGGATGACAAAAGTGCAGATACGAGTAAGACTTAAGGACTCGTGCTGGCGAGTCCTAGAGCTTTGTAGACTTGGGAGGATTTAAGATTTACTTGCTGAGTGAAGTTTGGTGGTGGGGAGGCCAGTGTGGGTTACCATTTTTAAATGCTGATGTTGTTGGTGGTTTTTTTTCTCATTCAGTATAATTAGTGTTGGAGGAATTGCTACAAGAGCAGTGTGGCGGGGTGTCTGATGGAGATGAGGTGTGTGGCTGAAGCTAAGGGAGCTACCTCAGGTAGCACTGGTTGCTTCTGGTGTCTTCTGTTCACAAGTCTGGAGTGATGTGTGCTGTGTTCAGCTCTGGGCATCTCGGTACTGCCTCGCCAAAGGACCCTGCAGGGAGCTGGTCGGTCCATGGTTTGAATCAGCGCTTTAAAAGCGTGACTCAGCAGCATTTCTGCTGCTGGGCTTTTCCAGCAGAATCACTTTGGAGTCTCCCTCACTCTGCTGTGCCTGCTGGTCACAAAACCCAGGGCTTCTGCCCTGCCTCTTGAATTGGGATGCTTTAAGGAAGCACGAGGACTTGCATGCTATAGAGCCTCGAGGAAAACCCCTGCAAGGGAAAAACGAGGCAGGAATTTAGGTGTGGGTTTGCTGTATATGCTGTGACATGGATCTAAAGTGATTCCATATGGTCCCATTCCTGACCTCTTCCTTACGAATGCAGGGTTTGGATGAACTTTTGTAAACAAGTGTAGAAAAGGTGGGACAGGCTGTCTCGGTGCTGGCACTGGTTCTCCCAGTGCCCCCTTTGGCTTGCTGTTTCTTGCTGTGGTATCTAATAAGGGTTGGAGCTGCCGGGTGTGTGTTTGAGGTGGAGTGCAGCTGCCACCAGACTGGTTGGTCCTGGGCTTTGGCTCATCTGTGCTCTCAGAGCTATGAAAGCAACCCTCGAGGTAGGGTTCAGTGCCTTCTGAAGGCTTGGAAATTGTGATGGTTTTGATGGTACTTAATGGTTTTGTAGGAAAGCAAGTATGTTTCTGGCAAGCCTAGAAATAGAAAGGTAGAAGACAGCAAATCAGATTGTAGTCTGGCACAACTGGAGAGAGAAGGCCACAAAAAAACCTGCTAATGTATTTAGTGTCTCATTTACAGTTTTAGAACACAGGCTTTTCCTATTTACTGATGTCTAGAGGTGCTTTTTTAAAATTTTTTTCTTAGTAACCTCTGTGGAGGTGCACGTTCTGCTGTCGCTGATGGAAAGAAGAAAGGGGTTCAAAGATAAAATCTTGCTGATTCTTCTGTTCCAGGGCGTAATTGCCTTTCCAATGAATTAGCAAACGCTATGAACAAATTCACCTCTAACAATCTCCCCCAGGCTTGGCAGCGGCTGTGCTTCCTCTTCCTCATCTGCTCAGCCTGCACGCAGAGTCTTTTTTTATAGAAGGTTTCCCAGAGTTCCTTATATTGAGCACAGTGATGGTCCATCTACCTTTGTTGATCAAGTAAGCTCATTTGATACTCCCCAGCAGGATTAGTGCATATTCACAGCTCATGCTGTATCAAGCACTCTGCCAGCTACACACAGTACAATTTTTAGCTACCAGATCTGGCAAATATAAAAAGACTGTAACCTAATCTATTTCTAATTGCAGTCACCAGGTACTGCGGGTTGTGTACAAGACCCCTTCTGTGTCTCCTGCTGTACCAGTGCGTAGATGTGTCATCCATCACATCAAATTCCTTTTGATTGAGGCATCCTGTAAGCAACCTCAGCGCCAAGGTGCTTCTCAGGGCAGCTGTCAGGAGAAACTGGTCTGATACCAGCAGCAGATCCCATCTGGCTGCTGTGTCAAATAGCAGTTGCTCCAGTAAACCAGGCAAAAGGAAAACAGCAAGCCTTAGACCAAGCAGTGGCTACTAATTGGGCAGAAAAGAGATATTTGATTGAGACAGTGGTCTCTATGTGGAATTTCTGTCATTTTTATTCAAATAACTTTCAGTAACACGGACATTTTATTTTTCCTTCCCACCAAAAATTTCCCAGGTTGATTATTAAGTAGCACTGGTGTCAGTGTGCTGCATCCAGTGACCCCCTGGGGTTTAGTGGGTTGGTGACGATATGCAGGCTGGAGGATTTGAGTGGTGAGGGGGTTGTGAGTGCATGCTGCTGGCTGTCTTTCCCTAAAATCATTCTGATGACTTCAGGACGTGGGCCAAAAATGCTTCTTTTTGTTTTAAAGCTTTAATTCTTTTCATGGAAGTGTTGAAAAAAATCTTAGCTCCCTCCCCAACAATTTTTATGTTCTGTTTAGTTAAATTCTCATCCAGCATCAGTTTGTGGTCTAAGAATGATTTCTACAACACCCACGGCTAGGACTTGCTAGAACTCTGTTTAGTTAAATTCTCATCCAGCATCAGAATGATTTCTACAACACCCACAGCTAGGACTTTCCAGAAATTCATAGATCAGAGAGGGTTTAAAACCTGTGGCTGTAGGAGGTGGTGTTTATAACATGGTTTTTATGCTGCCATAGAGGTAGTGTTAGTAGGAGGGACAGGGAAGGTTCTTTGTGGAGAGCTGATCTGGGTCTCGGTGTGGATGGAGTCACTGGGCACCAGTCCCTGCTTGTGGGGTCTTCGAGGTACAGATGGGATTTTCTTCAGAGATTTTCCTCGTGGTTTCCCATTTCCTGAGTGCTTCAGCTCCCCACTTTGGGAGCAAACAGCAGACTCTGGTGCCTTCAGCATCAGCAACGCTGTCAGCATTGAGGCTGCGCAGAGGGAGCCGGTGGGCAAATCTTAGGAGGGGAATTGAGCACCTTCAGAAGGAAAAAGTTGGACTTGCCAAAGGATTTTGCGTATGAGGAGTTAAACCTGCTTTCGGTGGAGTAGGCTTGGGGGTTTTAAATGTTAATGTATGTTCAGACCCTTGTTTTTGCAGGGTGAGATGGGCCGTTTCAGAGCTGTGGGCAAGGAAAAGGTGTAACGTTTGAACCCCGTGTTCTCATTCCAGGTTTCCACCCAGAACTGCACCAGGTATGTCCATGCCGTCGGTGGGGTGGAGGGGGAGTTGTGCAGCATGGCATTAGGTGGATGTGTTACATCGGGAGGTGATGGGTGCCCCATGCCAGAGATGCCCTAGGTAAATGGGCACCTCTGGAGACCAATAGGATGATGAAGTGTTCCCAAAAAGTGGTCTGAGCTGTGCCGGTCAAGTTTGTAGGGTTAGTAGTTTTCTGATGAGCTGGTGGTTAGTGTTGGGAGAGGAGGGAGACACGTTTCACCCTAAGCTCCTCGCACGGTGCTTCTGCAAAGCCATGGGGCTGTTGTGTACCAGCACAGCCCTGCACAAGCTCCCTCTCCTCATCCTCTACCTCTGCACACAGCATCAGTAGGAGATCAAAGTTTCAGCCAAGCTGAAACTGTCTCCCTGGAAATAAGAGGGTATATCCCTGCAGAACACGGCGCAGGAAAAGAGGGAGAGTGATGTGCCTCAGCTAGAGCCCAGGCCTTTTAGCCCTGGGATCAGAGAGCTCAAGATCTGCCTGTCACCAAGGGAAGGTCCTCAAGTGGGTGGTTTTCTTCTTTGCTAGAGGGAAGCTGGAAAAAAGCTGCGTGTAGGGTCTGGGGTAATTCTTGCTAGAAAACCAGTTATATTACTGGTTGTATTCCAGCAGCAAAATAATTAAAAAGATACTACTTTTAGTTAAAAAAAATAGTGTTAATTCTCATGTGGTGATGGTGCCCTGCTTACATCATCTAGCGTGTGACTCACATCACACCCCAGACAATGCTGGTTTTATTTCCCCACCTTAAAAGTGGTGGCAAATCTCCCTAGAGCTGCAGGCTCATTGCAGACTGTAAGTGGGAAGAGGCCCTTTCCCCGTGTGCTGCTGAGCACTGTAAAGGATTCAGCCCTCAAAGCAGTTGAAAACAGCAGACAGATAGTTTGCCTGTGTTAGCCAGAGTTTCTTCAGATTGCCAGGGACACGCCATCTGGTTCTTCCTCACCCAAGCCATTCCTGGTAGCAGGGAAGTGGTTGGCGAAGTGGGAACAGATATTGCAAGGAATGGAGGCTGGCTTAGCAGGGAGGAGGGAGACACCCAAAATATGAAGAGGGCTCATCTGTTTTCAGCACTGGCTGGGGCTGCTGGCGCTGGAAACCAACAGAAGGTGTTGGGTGGAAGAGGTGAAACGACAGCAAAGTGTCGTTAGGAAGAGGTGTCCACGTGTGTCTAGCACGTTGTGGGTGCTGCAGGCAGGGAAATGCCAGTTCCAGAACCTGTATGAGTTAAGGAGCCTGAGGGAAGCCCTGCTGTCCTGGGAGGCAGGCGTGCAAGGATGCCTATACCCTGTCCTACAACGTTAGAGCTGAGCATCGCCCGTGGTTTCTGTCCTGGAGCCATGAAAGGTAACGAAGGAAAATGAGTCAGTCCTTAGGGGAGGCAAATTTGCTGTGTGGGTTTCAGAAACACCCCTGGAAGGAACTGAAGGGTGGCACGCGAAGGCTGGAAACGGGTAGTACCAGACAGATTTCAAAGGGCTGTTTTCTGAATGTTAGGTTTTCTAGCATGTGTTTAAGCTGTCGAAGACTGAAGTTTGCTTCCATTTCTCTCCTTTACCTGCGTCATTTCTTCTGTTTAAACTCAGCAGCCAAGGGGAGGGTGCGGAGAAGATGGAGCCAGACTCTTCTCGGAGGTGCAGAGTGGAAGGAGGAGCAGCGGTAGGCAGAAGTTTGTACGAGGGAGATTCAGGTTAGGTTTTACAAGACACTTTTTCACCCTGAGTGTAGCCAAGTAGCATTGGAGCGGTGGTCCAGAGAGGCTGTGAGGTCTCCATCCTGGGAGATAGGCCAGGCTTGCCCAGGTGAGACCCTGAGTGACCAGCTGGAAGTTAGCCCTGCTTTGAGGGGGGAGGCAGGGCTGGCACCCAGAGGCCTCCCTCCCTTATTCTGGGCTTCTCAATCTCTCCCCTGGAGTATGAAATATTGCCCCATCGCATGCTGCACTGCATAATGCAAAACAAGGGGTAGAGAGTTTTATCCTATAAGTACATTTACAGTTACCATTTTTTTTCATTTTCACATCTCCAGTCTATGGAGAAGTCCAGCTGCTCCTCGTGCGTGAGCACAGCCTCCAGGATCCTGTTTCCATTAGACTATGCCAAGCTGTATTTTTGTTACTTTTTTTTTTTTTTTTACATTACATTATCATGTAAAAAGGGGCAGCTTTAATGGGCTTCATATCAGTTCATATCAGTTAACCTTTTGAAACATATTCAGGTATCTTTTAAATACTGCTGTGTAAGTTCCTTGTTTAATCTGACATACTCTGATTTATTATTTTACTGTATTTATCTAAGGCAGTACTTTAAAAAAAAATATCAGTGCATTAATTTTTTGTAGACTGTCAGCTATGTTAAGCCTCCAGCTTTACTTAGTTTTTGTCCATGTGCTTAACCCCCCTCACCCTCAGATCTGTGGTTAAATGTCTTCATTATTTTTATATTGCAGTGGAGTTTATTTATTTAAACCTTCCCATTACCTTTGCAGTCAGACCCAGTACCATTGGCTATGAAACTGTGAAACTGCTAACAAATGAAAAATGAAGCTAGATATTGGTTAGTTTTACTACTGGTTGTAAAATACAGAAAGTAGCAGCATAAAAAAGGAGAAAAGTACAATGGAAATGACTCAGTCTGGGGCGGGGGGGAGGAAACACAAAACTATGGCTGAGAAACTTCTTGGAAACGAGTATTAACCTGATGATGTCACTTCACTGGTTCCCCATTTGGTCACGTTTAAGAGCTGTGTCTTGAGGCAGAGAGGTGCGCGTGGCGTCCGTTCCTTCATCTACGTGTGTAGGGCATTGGTGTGATAGGGGAGTTTGTGCCCCTGAGATGCTATTTTCTTAGAGTTTACACGTCTAAGGAAACTCTATGGATTACTGTGAAGCTTTTATTTAATACTTCATTATATGCAAATTGGTAACTGAACACAACTGTTGGCTCAAAGAGGTGAGGGCTGGTGGGGAGGAGGAAGGTGCCGTTTTGTTGTGGAGGCTGTGACACTAACAAAAGGTGGACTGTGCAATTCTCCTGATGACAGCTCTGATTTTGGCACGGGCTGTGAAGCCTTGTCACCCCTGTGGCTGTCCCCTGCCTCGAGGGGAATTGGTCCTAAGTTTGCTCTGTAGAAACGGAGGGATGGGGTGTTGTTCACACAGGTGTTTGCAGGCTGAGGGCAAACTGGATCTCTGCTGGATATTCAGGAACAACGTTGTACCTGGTGCACAGGTACTTTTCCCAAGTGTTAGAAGGTTTCCAAAGCTGGGGTTATGCTGTTGGGAGAAGCAGCCCATCTGGGTTGCGGGTGAATTTGGGATGGAGAACAGAATTTTGTCATACCCGTTGCTTAAGTCTACTTTTCCCAAGTGTTAGAAGGTTTCCAAAGCTGGGGTTATGCTGTTGGGAGAAGCAGCCCATCTGGGTTGCGGGTGAATTTGGGATGGAGAACTGGTGCACAGGTACTTTTCCCAAGTGTTAGAAGGTTTCCAAAGCCAGGGTTAAGCTGTTGGGAGAAGCAGAATTTTGTCATACCCGTTGCTTAAGTCTAATTCCTTTTTGGCTCCCCTGAAGTTCTTTGCCTGGGCAAAAAGCTGATTAATTCCTTTTTGGCTCCCCTGAAGTTCTTTTGCCTGGGCAAAAAGCTGATGTGCGACAGCTGCGTTGTCACAGGGCAAGAGGCTGTGAGAAGAGATTTGAAGTGAAAGGGGAGCGTTGTCGTTCAAGTAATGCATGTTTCTTTTGTGTTTGTGGATGTAAAAATTGCTGGCAGTTAAGACAGGCCAAGGGGTGCGACAGTAATCCTTCCTGGTGGCAAAAACAGGGACTTTTCTGAATAAGCTCTTTAAAAAGCTGGGTTAGGAAGAGAGTAATGTGCAGCTGTAGGTCCTTGCGGTAACGGATTCCTTGCCTCGTGCCCCACGTTTACAGGGAGGGTTAGTGAAGGACAAGAGAAGACTGTATCAGGTTAGACCACGGAAATGAAAGCAAGCTATTCAAAGTACTGCTTTTGTCTGAAAAGGGAAAGGAACGGATGTGGGTTTCCCCTAATCCTCTGGTATCTTAAACACTAGCTGAAGCTCCCACGAGCTGTGCCCCAGTTGTCCCCTGAGCTGCCCTCTGCCCCCTCCTTTCCCTGGTGTCCCCCCCCAACCCCTGTATTTCCTGTACAACACTGTGAATATGACACCGGTAGCTCTTTTTTAACGTTTCCATGAAAACTGCTCCGAGCATGAAATGCTGTCCTAGGCTGTCACGCGGTGACGCTGTAGCAGACAAGCTGTGACTGAGAGCCCTGTTCAGCTGAACAAAATAACCCCCAAACAGGGACACTGGTGATTGAGCACTTCCTTGCAGAGCAGTGGAAGAGTAATGTAACAAGAGTTAAAACAAGAGTTAACAACGTAAGTGGCTTTGTGTAGCAACTTGCTAATCAAATTTGATTTCGTAATGAACTAGACTGACAATCAATTTCTAAAATATAGAAGCCTCTTAAGAGGGAATAGTCAAGTATGTCTTCAACAGAAAGTTTTAACTGGGATAACTTTTAATGAAGAGCACAGGACTTTTTTCCTTTTCTTTTCTTTTTTTTTTTTTTTTTTTTTTTTTTTAACTCACCCCTAAAAAAAAAAAAAAAAAAAAAAAAAAAAAAAAAAAAAGTTCTAGTTTTTTCTTTTTTTTTTTTTTTTTTTTTTTTTTTTTTTTTGAGCAATCACTCCAGAAATTGAGTTGCTTCAAGCAGCGGAAGATTCACAGGACAGTAACTACCTCTCTCTCTCGGAGTGCTGAGGTTACCACACTACACACTCTATCAGCAAAGCTTTCACTTCAAAACAGATTTGTTTTCCTTACCTCTGTGTTTTAGAAATGCAGGTCTGCTCTGTAAAGTGACTCTATGGAAAATGGCATCTGGCAGGAAGAGGGGGGGGGAAGCCTTTTGGGGTCTGTCGTCCCTCTTTGCTGCCAGTTTCTTGCCGTGACCCTTGCAGGTTGGCTCCGGGGCTGTGACAGTTCAGGGTGGATTCCTTACTTTGTTTATTCTGCATTAAGAGCAAACTGTCACACGAGCCAAAGCTGCAAGGCTGCAGCTCAACCTCCTGCACTGGGAAATTAGTTAATGGTCTGGAAGGTAAGAGGAGATTCCATCTCCCCCCTGCCTCCGAGGGAGCAGGCAGCAGTAACAAAGCAATAAAATAAAATAAAAAAAAACAAAACACTTTTATACGTCGGTCATTAGTCAGCAGATCTGACTCTGCAAATTTATATATATATATACACAGACACATACAGAGAGCAGATCTCTCATGTGAAAAGGTGCCATTTTTTTTTTTTTCTTTTTCTAAACGGAGTCCCTTTCCAAACTAGAACAGCACTTTAAATAGGTTCCTCTTAAAAAAAAAAAAAAAAAAAAAAAAAAAAAAAAAACAAAAAAAAAAAAAAACCCTTTATTAAAAAAATGCACT